>NC_142929.1:150447167-150502167 GCF_046866305.1 Octopus bimaculoides | reverse complement strand
AATTAATATACAAAAGTCAAATTTTGCAACACCACTATATCACATATAGAAAATTACATGGCTTAAATGGCAGCCATTTTCGGTTTTGCACGCCTGTGCTCTTTCTGAAACTTGCACCATAACACCCTCCAGAGTTTCAGACCCCAGCTTCTCTAATTTCTCTATTGATGTTCTCCTTCAGTTGCACCAGTGTCTCTTTCAGGTATCCCCACAAGAAAAAATGGTGATGATGTCGGTGGTATGATGATTAGAAATAAATAAATAAATAAATAAATAAATAAATACAAGGGTAAAGACATGATAATTTAGAGTGTAGTAATGTCATAGATGAAGAAAGAAGTTCCAGGTAATAAAAGTCTAAGGTAAGCCATAGAAAGATTAAGTTGTGATATTGATAAAGATAACAATAAAGATAATAAACGTGTTTTAAATAACAATTGTTTGCAATTCATTTTCTACTGGAGTGTGTTAAGTGGATTGACAGTGTATGTACACATACATCAAGACATATATCAGTGACCCTCCACCCTATAAATGGAATGAAAAGAGAAAAAGAATACAGTGTCCATTGGAACAAGTGCACTAATAAAAAGTGATTATAATTAAATTTTGACATGATTAAGTATTACATAAACAAATAGCTTATTTGTTATCTAATTAGTAAGTTAATTAATTAAAACTGCTAAGTTGAAAGGTAGATAGTTAATAATGTAATTCCTGAACAACAATACTCACACTTGCAACTCAAAGCAGAACTATTGTCTCTGGTGTTATAAATATTTCAAAGGGAATATTCCAAGGAGATAGACTTCCTGTAATTCTATTTATTTTGATATTAAATCCATTACCAACTCTGTTACAAAATTCCTAAGGCTTCAGTTTAGGGTCTGCAACTGGTAAAATTTCCTTTTGGTTAGTATTAGCCCATTAACTATTAATCTTTCATATGACTTCATTCATTTCCAACTAAACAGAATTTCAGTTTCTGTTTTTATGGTTTCATAATTTACATAACTGAATTCTCACCTCCGTTCTCTTGTTCCATTCTTTTGCGATAGCACAGGGGTACCCTTTCCTTGTCACTTGATTGCTTAGTTAATACCATGATCTAATAGCAAATGCACAAGAGCCATTTATACTTGCCTCTCAATGGTAGCAATGAAGGTTGCAGATATTTTTATCCAGTGCAGAGACATCAGCAGCTGTGAGTGGGGAATAAAGTCAAAAGCCTTCCTATAGTTGAATCATACTGTCACAAGATTTCTGCAATGTTTTCTTACTTCGTTTATCAAAAGTTGCTCCACACATCTTCATAGTTCCTTCTTTTCATGTACCAAATCATCAGACAGGGTGTTGTTGGACTCACAATGATCCTGGAGAAGCTGATTGAGAGAGCTTGTGTAAAGCTTGTACAAAATGTTTAGGCAAGCAATAAGCCTACAGTTTGCTGCCAACTTGATTGTTTCATCTTAGCCACAAGATTCATCCATACTATAGCAAGCTAATTTGACCTTCCATAATCCTTTTAAATATACACATTAATGGCTTACTGTAGAAAGTCAGCTTCTTGTAGCCATATGCAACTATAACATCTTTTCCAGGTGCCTTCTCATAATGCAATTTACCTGTAGCTATAGTAAATATTTCAAGTTTCATTGTGAATAATTTATAGTTGATGTTTGCACAGTATTTTTCCCTAATTGAATTTAACCAAGATGCATTCTAGCTAAAATCTCTCTTTTCATTGCTGATCTAAAATCAGAAAGATTCAAAGTCTCCTAGAGAAAAGACTTTGTTTTCTTTCCTCATCTCTCAGTATAATACCTGTGAATTGGAAACAAATTTGTAATTTATACTGGTTCACTTGAACATTTTCAATGGTAACAAAGTTGTTCACTAAGTATCCTGTGTTGATGCTTTAAAGTAATTAGCCTTCTCTCATGAGTTTGGCTGACACGAAGAATCACCATAGAGTTTTGTAATTTTTTTCCTAATTTTAACTGATGGTGGGTGGGAATTCCTTATTCTCCTCCCATTTTATTACTTGGGTTAACGATCAAAAATGGCAGTGCAGATAGTTAATGTTTTCTTCAAGTTTTACTTTCCATTTAACTGGTTTCTGTTTAGTAATTTCATTCACATGTGTACTGCAAGTTTCTGCTAAGTTCTTTAAGAGTAACATTTGTTTATATGTAGATATTAATTGCCCAGGAATTAACATTACCTGCTTTTATGTGCTCTCCAGCAAATTCATATATAACTTCAATCATGAGAGCAGTTGACTTTCTCTTTAATCTTGTTAAGAATATTTGTCATTCAATGACAGCTTAGAAAAACTGGGAAAGTTTTTTTACAAACTCTGGTTTCAAAACGTTCTTAAACTGAATATATTTCACAGTCGTCTCTCTCTAATGAGTTACAGTTGGAGATATGTAAGAGTTTAGTGAAAGGTGGTAGCCGTTTGTTTACATTATCTTCGATCTCTCTTATGGCAGGCTTTGGTTGGTCTTCAGTGCTTTGGGATAGCTCAGTTAGCATCATGAGGGTTGGAATAGCAGCTGCAATCTGTGATAACCATTTTTGGCAAAGAAAAATGCTTGTTGCCAAAACTGTTTTGCTGCAAAATAGTTTCAATTTGGGTGAGCTTTTCCTAGTATCCTTTAAGCCACTTCATATAATCCTCAGAAAAGTCATCACAGACTTTTACATAGCCCCAAAGTAGATCTTGAATTAAATGTGAGGACTAAAGGAAGTGGAGAAGAGTACTTATGTTGTTTTGAATAACTTACAAATATTGTAGTACTGCTTGTGTTGGTATCATAGTTGGTGTTGTTTTCAGTTTCAGCCACGATTGTACTAGTGAGAATCCACTTGGTGCCAGATATATTTTGTAATCAATCATGAATAATGGTATACTGTCAAGTGAAAGGTGCTTCTCTTATTATAATGGAAGAAATAAACCAGTTGCTGATGTAAGCTGGAGAAATTGGCATAAATGTAGTAGAAAGTGTGTAAAAAAGGTATTCTAAATAGTCCTCTATGCCTGCACATATGACTCTGATGGTGCCAAGTATGTATGTATGGTTTATGTGTGTGTATATATATATATATATATATATATATATATATATATATATATATATATATATATTCTTTTGTTTGTTTCAGTCATTTGACTGTGGCCATGCTGGAACACCGTCTATAGTTGGACAAATAGACCCCAGGACTTATTCTTTGTAAGCCTAGTACTTATTCTACTGGTCTCCTTTGCCAAACCGCTAAGTTATGGGGATGTGAACACACCATCATTGGTTGTCAAGCGATGGGGGGGGGGGGCAAACACAGACACACAAACACACACACATGCACACGCACATACACATATATGATGGGCTTTTTTTAATTGCCATGTACCAAATCCACTCACAAGGTTTTAGTCAGCCCGAGGCAGCAGTAGAAGACATTTGCCTAAGGTGCCACGCAGTGGGACTGAACCTGGAGCCATATATATATATATATATATATATATATAGATAGATAGATAGATAGATAGATATCTGTAAATATAATATGTGACAATTATTTGGTAGCCATGATAAAACTCCAAGTTTTGGATGTTGGGGCGGAAACCTTCTTCAGTTATCGGGCCATCAAAAAAGTGCTATGAAAATGACCATTAAACAAAGGGAAATTTCTGTGTGAATGACCATTATTAAGACAAAAAAAGCTATTACAATGACCGCCAATTAAGGGGAGGGAGTAAAGATAAGGGAGTAAAAATGTTCATAGCAATCAAGTAAGTGCGCATGTCCATACATACACATGCACACCTGCACACCCACGTACATGTGCCTATATGTATATACTCAGCCACCCTCACTTGAAACACACACATGCTCACCCACACATTCGCCAAAAAATATATACATACCCGCATACACGCTCGCACACACACACACACGTGCGCACACAAAAAACGTTCATACACACATCTATATGCATACATGCACAAGAAAAATCAGAACTAAAGGCAAAATACAGAAAAATGTGTAAAAAAAGTGTAAAAAATAAGCAATAAGAATTAAAGTAAAAGAGTAACTATGCCCATGGCGAACGCGTATGCACACATGTCCATACATACACATGCGTGCACGCACACCCACATACATGTGCCTATGTGCATATGCTTGTCCACACTTACTTGAAACACGCATGCGCACCCACACATTCACCAAAAAGAAATTATACATACACGCACACACACATGCACACAAAAAAAGGTTCATATACACGTTTATATATGCACATAGTCGCATGCATGCACACACACGTCTATATACGCACATGCCCACACACACGTACACATCCACGCGCATGCACAAAAAAATCCACATACACGTCTATATACGCACAGGAAAAATGCAGGGTGGAAGGTAAGATACAGAAAAATATGTGTAAAAAAATATATGAGCAATAAAACTATAAAATAATATCTCTATAAATATGTAAAAAATATATAAAAAAATATATAAGAAAATATAAGTAAAAAGTATAGAGAGATAACAAGCTTGCACGTGGACACAATATAAAAAGCATGTCTTATCTGTAATCTCGGGGGGACCAAAAATGTAACAAATATTTAGCCACATATGGACATGATCCGTGGGTTTCCACCGCAGCATCTGAAACTCAGAGATTTATCATGGCTACCAAATAATTGTCACATATTATATTTACAGATAAATTCCTCTATTTACATAATATCGAGGTCTCTTTCATTTTTTTGTTGTATTACCATTTCTATCAATATATCATCATCATCATCGTTTAACATCCACTTTCCATGCTAGCATGGGTTGGATGATTTGACTGAGGACTGGCAAGCCAGAAGGCTGCACCAGGCTCCAATCTGATCTGGCAGAGTTTCTACAGCTGGATGTCCTTCCTAATGCCAACCACTCCGAGAGTGTAGTGGATGCTTTTACGTGCCACCGGCATGAGGGCCAGTCATTTTGAGGGCTTGTATGCCCCATTATTTGACTATTTTCCTTATTCATTGCATGGTGATCACTATAAGCTTTAAGCTTATATGAAAATACCATTATTATTATTATTATTATTATTATAACATAACCATTCTCACCAAAAGAATATAGAAAGTCTGTTTACATAAAACAAATACGAACTAATATAGTTCTTAAATTTGACAGAAAGTGGGAGGCTAATTTGGTGGTGTAAAGGTAACACAGTCACATTAACAAAGGGATGTAGGATTGAGTCCCAAGCTGATAGGAAAACATCTGTTTTTTTGTCAAGGGCTTATATGCTCCGTTATTAGACTATTTTTCCTTCTTTAGTCATTGCATGGTGATCACCATAAGCTTTAAGCTTACATAAAAATACCATTGTTATTATTTGCAGGATTGTAAAATACCGCACCGTATAACATAACCATTCGCACTGAAAGCATATATACATATATTATATATATATCTCGTTTACTCTTTTACTTGTTTCAGTCATTTGACTGCGGCCATGCTGGAGCACCGCCTTTAGTCGAGAAAATCGACCCCAGGACTTATTCTTTGTAAGCCTAGTACTTATTCTATTGGTCTCTTTTTGCCAAACCGCTAAGTTACGGGGACGTAAACACACCAGCATCGGTTGTCAAGCGATGGTGGGAAGACAAACACAGACACACATACACACATACATATATATATATATACATATATACGACGGGCTTCTTTCAGTTTCCATCTACCAAATCCACTCACAAGGCTTTGGTCGGCCTGAGGCTATAGTAGAAGACACTTGCCCAAGGTGCCACACAGTGGGACTGAACCTGGAACCATGTGGTTGGTGAGCAAGCTGGGGTATTCATCTGTAAAAGTACTTACTATATATATAGAGTGATGCCTCGATACATGAGTAAATCCGCATATATATATGCATGCACATACACACACATATTGTGAGTTTATAAAATCTCAATAGAAAAAATATTAGTTGATTGACAGCACCCACACTCACCATCACTGCCATCAGCACCATCAGCACCATCATTACTATCTCCACCATCACCATGTAATACATGGGGTATTCGTCTGTAAAAATACTTACTATATATATACAGTGATGCCTCAATACATGAGTAAATTCGCATATATATATGCATGCACATACACACACATATTGTAATACACCATGTAATACCAGAATTGAAATGAAGTTAGATTAAAGCCAACTAACTACATACACACATACACACATACATACATACATACATACACTACAAACCATGAACTATACACACATACATGCACGCACACACATACCACACATGATACATGAGCTGTACAATCGCAATCATGTACATATGTATGTTGGCACCCACAAAAACAAACATATAAAGATACAAAAGACAAAGAGAGAGACAACATAAGTAACAATATATTAACACATTCACATATTTGACAAGATATAGATAAAGCTTGACAACAAAACATATCCAAGAAAAGCAAATGGAGAATTTGAAATCATTGGAAAGGTTGCAATAGTGTGATGGAAAAAAAGCATTTTATGACAAATTAGTTAATAACACAACTAAAATGAAGTAAATTGCAACCAGTGTGTGTGTACAAATATATATATGTGTGTGTGTGTGTGTGCGTGCGTGTGTGCATGCACACACACACTTACACATGCATACATGCACACACATAGACGTAAGTTATCATAATGATATCAAACCAAATAGTGATATTTTGAATGCTTCTTAGCAGAATACGAAATGTATCATCATCATCATCATCATCATTGTTTAATGTCCGCTTTCCATGCTGGCATGGGTTGGACAGTTTGACTGAGGTCTGGAGAGCCAGAGGCTGCACCAGCCTCAATCTGATCTGGCAAAGTTTCTACAGCTGGATGCCCTTCCCAACACCAACCACTCCGAGAATGTAGTGGATGCTTTTACGTGCCACCGACACGAGGGCCTGTCAGGTGGTTCTGGCAACGACCACGCTCAAAGGTGTTTTTACATGCAACCTACATGGGAGCCAATCTCATGGCACTGACAACGGCCACACTTGAATGTTGTTTTTCACATGCCACTGGCACATGTGCCGGTAAGGCGACGCTGGCAATAATCACGCTAAAATGGTGCTTTTCATGTGTCATCGGCACGGGAGCCAATCCATGGCTCTGGCAGCGATCATGGTTGGATGTGCTTTTATATATATGTGTGTGTGTGTGTGTGTGTGTGTGTGTGTGTGTGTGTGCGTGTGTGTGTGTGTGTGTGTGTGTGTGTGTGTGTGTAGTGTGTGCTTGTGTGTGTGTATTTACCCAGATACACACACATGTATGTACATATTTATATATGCTATTTGTTTTTACAAGAATAGTGTTGACAGTGACTTGAAGGTTTGGACCTATTTAGCCTTCACTGGTGAGTTCAATGAAGGCTAAGCAAGCCAAAACTTTGAAGTTCCTCTCAGCACTATTCTTGTAATAGTATCACAAATATGTACTTTACTAAAACTATGGAGTAATCCTTTAGATTAATGTAAAATTGTTTTTATTATAACTTGGATAAAATTGCACATCAACACACACTCACACACACACATACACACATGCATGCACACACACACACAAACACACACATCATCACCATCATTTAACATCTATGTTCCATGCCAGCATGGGTGAGATGGTACCATAAGAGCCAGCCAGGCCGAAGCCTGCACCAGACTTCTGTGACTATTTTGGCAGGAATTTTACAGCTGGATGCCCTTCCTAACACCAACCACTCAGCAGAATGTATGTAGTGCTTTTCATGTGGCACAAGCACAGGTGAGGTGAGTAGTGCTTCTTACGTGGCACACGCACAGAAGAGGTCAGTTTTAACAAGGTTTTTACAGCTGGATGCCCTTCCGAACACCAACCACTTTAAAAGTGTGGAATGGATGCTTTTAAGTGGCACCTGCACTGACAGGGTCACCAAATACTTGCAAGACAAAGACTTTTAAGGGGGGGGGGACGCATTGGAGGAGGTGATGAGGAAAAGGTTGTTGTGAGACAGATACAGGTGTCTTGCTGTAGAAGAAGTACAAGGTTACCTGGCTGGAGAGAGAAAGGTCAGGGATGAAGACAGAAACAGGTGTGCTACTGCAAAGAAAAAACATGGTTATCCAACCTGAGAGAAGTGCAGGAGAAGGTGAGGGAGGAAGAGAGAGAGAGAGAGAGAGAGAGAGAGAGAGAGAGAGAGAGAGAGAGAGAGAGAGAGAGAGAGAGAGAGTGGGAGACTGCAGGATGGAGATATTGGTAAAATGCTGGGCATGCTCACAAGGAATGGGGATCAGAGTATAAATGAGATGCTTGAGTAAAAGAAGAGAGAGATATAGATAGTAGCAAGTGTATCCTCATCCATATGCATTACATAAGCATACCAGCACAGTCTTCTTTCTTGTACACTATATCTGATTCCACTTATGCCTAATTTCTTCTCTTAGCATATTAATACTTTGTTATACATGCACACAGACATTGCATACTGAGTGGTGCATGCTAGTTCTGTTTAATTCTTCATAAGTCCATTGCATTCAGGGACCACATTTTACTACCATCTAGAGCAGCAGTTTGTAAACAAGCATCATGTAGTCTGTTTTTCACCTTGAGAGAGAAAACTTTATGTTACCAATAGAGACAATAGCTCTTTGAACTCTATCCATACATCAATCTTACTTCTTGCACACAATGCATATCTACACCCTTCATTCTCGTGTTTCAATAATCTCACCAGGTAATAGAGCTCTGAACTTTCTCCATCCATCAATCTATCTTACCTCTAGCACACAACATATATCTACACACCTTCATTCTAATATTTCAGCCTATCTCCTTTCATTGTGTCTGCATTGATTATGGCTGCTCAAAAGTTGTGGACTTGATAAGAAGAGCGAGTGGTTATTTGGAGGTGGAGTGGGGGACTTTTATTACCTTCTTGAGTCCATATTACATTTAAAACTTATTAATATTTTCAAGACCAAATAAGATCAGTTTCTATAAAATGTAAATTTTAAATATTGATAACAAAAGAAACCATCTCCAGTTACAAAGGGCAAGCCACATGGAAATCAACAATGATCAGGGCGTAGAAACATAACCTGTATCCAGAATCTTACCTTAAGTGAATCTAGTCAGTGAGAGGTGTGAGCTCATTTACGTTTGGCTTAATCTGAGGCAAACAAACCTTCATCTGTTCAACATAGAGGTGCCTTTATATTTTTTATGGTCTTTGATATTTGTCAAAGCTAAATGTTCCCTATTCTCAACACTATGTTTGGGAGAACTGAAGAAGAATAGCTAATGCTTTTGAACAGATGCAAGGATATTTTGATTATATATCCAAATAGAGTCCAATGGCTTTCTCCATGTGTCATTTTGAAGGCGCAATCACTCAAAATGCAGGCTATTTCCTCATCATCCAGTGTCAAATGAGAATGTTTAGAGTTTGCAATTTGCAAAAGGATTTGACACAATCAATTTTATTTTATAGATACTGACCTGAAGTGATAATCAGCCTTTTCTATAATTGTTACATATTGTCCCTTCATGAGGCTGTGCAATTCAAAGCTCGCTTTAAAATATATTACCTGTCAGAATACCTCAAGGCCATCTTAGCTCATTCTCATCCTTATTTCGTTCCTGAGCTGAAGTTAGTTTGCTGATGTGAGGGCAATGTCAATGTGGTTTTGCATGTTGGCATTGAGTGCATTGAACCAAGAAAAGATGTTGTGCTTTGCACTAATATCAACATGAAATTTAGAATTCTTCATACTTTTGGAAGCACACTTTCTGATATTAACTGATGTATCATCTATTCTTCTGTGAATTGTATTATCAGACAAAGGAATTTTCATAACTTCTCACTCAGCATTATCACAGAACGAAGTCTTCACAATCAAGCTGCTAGCAAACTGAATCAATTTTTCAGCTATTGTATAGGGTTTTGTCTGTTGAACAATCAATTCAGCCACTTGGTAAGATACAATCTGCATCTCATCTGAGACTGTCACTCATTTTTCAAAATATTATCATTGGCATTTCTGTAGTTCCAAGAATCTTGCAACATATTGAACATCCTTGTTTGCTAAATACTCAGATTTTAACGTGTATTTTCATCTTGCTTGAGACCATATTGGAATTAGAAACCTTCTCAGCATTGTTGAAAAACATTGGTCAGGGTATGATTTATCTCCAGTTTATGAGAAACTGAAACTCATATAATTATCTATATATTGCCAACTAACTGTCTTTTTTGAAGGTTTGTAGAATTCAATGAGTTTCTTCAGCACTTTCCTAATAGTGATTCTAGATTGCAACATAGATTTTTATTGTCCTTGGAGTCACTTGATGTTCTTGTGCACACTTTGGGAAATATATTCATAACAAGCAATTAAAGAAAAAATTATTATAGGTGCAGGAGTGGCTGTGTGGTAAGCAGCTTGCTTACCAACCACATGGTTCCGGGTTCATTCCCACTGCGTGGCACTTTGGGCAAGTGTCTTCTATTATAGCCTTGGGCTGACCAAAGCCTTGTGAGTGGATTTGGTAGACGGAAACTGAAAGAAGACCATCGTATATATGTATATGTATATATACGTATGTGTGTGTATATGTTTGTGTGTCTGTGTTTGTCCCCCCAACTTTGCTTGACAACCGATGCTGGTGTGTTTATGTCCCCGTAACTTAGCGGGTTGGCAAAAGTGACCGATAGAATAAGTACTAGGCTTCCAAAGAATAAGTCCTGGGATCGATTTGCTCGACTAAAAGGCGGTGCTCCAGCATGGCCACAGTCAAATGACTGAAACATGTAAAAGAGTAAAAGAGAGAGTAAAGAGTAATACAAAATATAAATCTTATAGATCCTTTTGCCTTGCATTCTTCCAGCACCCTTTTTGGAACCACCGTGCAAAGGATGCTGAAAAGATCCTGGAAATTTATCATAACTAGCCGAGAGATAATCTTTCTCTTGCTCTTAAATCTACAAGCCAAGTACCTTATCAGCTCTATTTGTGTGAGAATGGAAAAGACTAATGCAAAGTAATTTATTTTTATGAAATTATGTTTTGTAGATCAAGGAAATAGTTTTGCAACGCAGCCTCTCTGTGAATGGAAAGTACACAATGGAAACCTCAAAATGACCATGTGAAATTTAACAGTTTTTTAATTACCTTTCATACCACCTTCACATCTGTCTGTCTGTCTGTCTGTCTGCCTGCCTGCCTGCCTGCCTGCCTGTCTGTCTATCTATCTGCCTGTCTGTCTGTCTGTCTATCTGTCTGTCAATCTATCTATCTATCTATCTATCCCTCTAAATAACACCCATCAAACTATACCATAGATTAAACAGTGGGATCAAAGAAAACAAGTGATAGTCTTTGTTGGACTGTTACAACATGGAATAAATTTGTTTACTGTGTGCAAATGTAAACTTCTAACTTTTCAGATTGTAGTCTTTGCTAGAGGATAAGAGGGAATAAATAGATTGAAAATAGTAGTAGTATCAGTATACTCACCTTTTAAGTGCTTAGGGCTTCAATGGGTCTTAATCCAGCCATGTGCTCAGCCACATGCACGTTAATTTCATGAGCCAGCTGTCCTGTTGATTGGATCAACTGGAACTCTTGTTGTCATAACCGAGTGCCAATGTAACCCACTCCACTAAATTTAAGAACTAGATAAATGAATATAATGCTGGCTGATATCCACTGATATTATTGTTGCTTCCATAGTGTGGTGAATTGGTAGAAAGATTAGTGCTTCTCACAAAATACCTTGCAGTATTTAGTTACATATCTCCATTTTTTTCAGTTCATATCCACCTATCTGTTACTATTATTTAAGAACATTCTGATGAAGACATTTTCTCTTCCTCAAGATTCAACTTTGGAACTGTTTATAAAAGACAGATTATTTTGTCGTTTTTGCTAGGAATTAGAATAGCCAAATGATTGTTGGACAAAATGAGATATGTATACTTGTAATGAAAATAATAATGATTTTTAACATGAACCCTTGACCTTAAATTTAGTGGAGTGGGTTACATTGGCACTCGGTTATGATGACAAGAGTTCCAGTTGATCCAATCAACAGGACAGTTGGCTCATGAAATTAACGTGCATGTGGCTGAGCACATGGCTGGATTAAGACCCATTGAAGCCCTAAGCACTTAAAAGGTTTTGGTGCCCTCAGGTATATGTAAATGGTTCAAAATGTAAACAAAAATTATCTAAAATGTAAACAATTATAAACCATGAAATAAATTTTTATTTTTCAAAATAAAACAAAACTAACAATAAGATGGAAAATAATGCTTATTTTTGTATACATCCATTTTATTCATATTTGAAAAGTTTTCTCCTTTGTTTTTAAATTTTAATTGCAAAATCTTCGATATTGGTAAAATTAATTTTATGTAAAACTTCTATACTTAGTAAAGACAAGGCATTATGAATATTATTTTAGCAAGTTTAAAGTGATTTCTTTCATGCTGTAAACCATTTTCATTTCTGTGGAGCCCCTGGCCCTTGATGCCCTAAACCCATGTTTATTTTGCTTAATGGTTAATCCAGTGCTGGCTGAGCACTCCACAGACATGCATGCCCTTAATGTAGTTCTCAAGGAGAATTAGCTTGATACAAAATGTGACAAGTCTGGCCCTTTGAAATGCAGGTAGAACTCATTTTTGCCAGCCAAGTGGACTGGAGCAACATGAAATAAAGTGTCTTGCTCAAGAACACAACACATCACCTGGAATTGAACTCACAACCTTGCGATTGTGAGCCGAATACCCTAACAATTAAGCCATGCGGTTTATAATATTGGTCCCAATACTTGACTGGTACTTTACTTTATTGATTCTAGAAGGATAAAATAATTTTAGCTGGATATGAACTGAAAAAAATGGAGATATGTAACTAAATACTGCAAGGTATTTTGTGAGAAGCACTAATCTTTCTACCAATTCACCACACTATGGAAGCAACAATAATATCAGTGGATATCAGCCAGCATTATATATATATACTGTGTAAAGGAAATGGTAACTATTGATACAGCAGAATCTGGATTGATTATCAACTGAAACTTAAAGCATTCTAATACTATGCAAACAAATCTACCTTTCAATCAATTAAAGAGTAGCAGTTGTTTTTGTTATTTTTAAATTCCTTCACACTCTTCCAAATCTAAACCAGGTATTATAAGTAGTATGTTGCAGAAATTACAATCTTCTGTTATTACTTGTCTGAGAAGAGTTTAAGGCAGTTTGAGTATTCAATGTGTGCAGAAGAGAACTAGATAAATGAATATTGTTAGTAGGTGTCAGATGGTCGCAATACTTTCTGTAGGAGATTGATTTAATATCAATAAACTCTGAATGAGCCATCTCTTATATTAAAACTGTCACTTGAACTTCTTCCAGCAGAAGAATACTTCAAGTTAAGGCTGTTTTATCTATTTCAGGCTTATTGTCTTATAATCAGGATGTAAAATGTATAGGTATCTGAAATGGTAAAGAATCTTTGTATAAAGATATACGGAGCAGAAGTACCCTGTGGCTGAAGTATTCCAAAGTTAGATAAGAAGTAAAGGCACTTGAAGGTGTTATAAATGTATGGCTTTGAGAACTGAACAATGGATTGTCACATCATGTTTAAAATACAATTTATTTGTTAAAAAAAAAAGAAAAAGGTGGAAGAAAACAGCATGAATATCAGTACTGACTTAATGTATTATACAGTGAAGGAAAGGAAGAAATATCAACGTTTTGGACAGTTATTTGTCAAACAATAAGGAAGAAGAGAAGAGAAGAAAAGAACAGTTTGGAAACAAAAATATGTAAGACTCTATTGAACCAATATAGTGAATAATGGTGAGATTGAAGTTGTTAAGGATAAGTGATTTCTGGTGGCATGTAAAAGGCACCATTCGAACGTGGCCAATACCAGTACCCCCTGAATGGCCCCCATGCCTGTGGCACATAAAAGCACTATCCAAATGTGATCGATGCGAGGCCCACCTGATTGGCTCCTGTGCCGGTGGCTTGTAAAAAGCACCATCTACACTCTTGGAGTGGTTGGTGTTAAGAAGGGAATCCAGTTGTAGAAACATTGCCAGATCAGATTGGAGCCTGGTGCAACTGTTGGCTCTCCAGACCTCAGTCAAACTGCCCAACCCATACCAACATGGAAAATGGACGTTAAACGATGATGATGAGGAAGAGGAGTTTGAGTTTGAGTTTGAAGTGAGTGGTGGGCTAAGGTTGGTCATATAATAAAAGAATTTTGGTGTGAGTATTCATAAGAGTGGAAAGAGTAAGCATGTGTGAGAGTGTGGAGAAGGTAGAGGTAATAGTAATGACTAAGGTTACATTGACTGAATCCTCATTCATTTATCCATATGAAGACTGATCACACTTACCCTCAGAGATATATATACTCAGTAGTCATAGAAAAATTCTTTTATAGCTGTATTAGTGACCCAGAATTTTTTCAGCAATCTCTTCTGCTTTGCCTATCTGCTTCTGACTTGTTCAAACACTATGGCGCCATTCTTTCTAACAATATATCAGACAGATTTTTCAGCAGCAAGGCTTTCCCCATGGCTCTAGGTTAATGCTGTGTCTTTTAGTGAGGCCTTAAGTGAGGCCTTCTTGGAGTGTATTGGCCACCTCTACTCCTTCTAATGTCGTTGAAGTAAATTCATTTCAGAAGTCATTTACCACCTGCTCTGGCAATGTGACCTGACTAGTGTAGCAGGGTTTCATATTGAAGAGAGTGTATCTTGAGTGACACTACATGATTCCAGATCTCAGTATCTGGTACCTTGTCTTACAAATGAATGGGGCAGCATTTTGCAAAAACAGTTCAGATTGAACTTACTAAGCTTTTTGGTATGCCTGTTGTAAACTATCCAAATCCTACAGTAAACTTGACTGAACAACAGCTCTGGATTCATTAAACTTCATTTAAAAACTTAGACCTTTCCTAGCCCAGACATAATTGCTTCTAATTTAGATAAAAAGCCAGTAGTTTTAAGGGATAGGGATTAGTGAATACCACTGACCACAGTACTCGACCAATGCTTATTTTTTTTGACTCCAAAAGAATAAAAGGTAAAGTTGACCTCAGTGGGATTCGAACACAAAATGTAAAGAGCTGGGTCATAAACTGCAAAGCATCTTTTAATCCTTTCTAATGATTCTTCCATTTGACAGCCCCACATAACCAGACTTGGGTGTGTGAGCATCAGTGATGCTGACAATAACAGAATGGCATGATTTTGACACAATAGGATGATGTGATAGTGATATTATAGAATGTATGTAAGAGTGGGGAAGGTAGATGGGGAACAAAATATGCTTTAGGTGTAAATATGGCTTCATGTATTTGTGGGTGTTGGTTAGAGTGAAATTGCATTTGTGGAAATTTATCAGTGTATGTGTGTGGTGGTGGATAGAGGAAAGCTAATTGATAATTGTCACTTTGTGGGAGTGGCTGTGAAAATGGAAAGAAAAAAGAAAATTAAAAGATTAACTGTTGTTCAGGATAAATTTGAAAGCTGGAAGTGTTGCGGTGCTGTAAGAGATGACAAACAGCAGAATAAAAATGGGAGTGACTTAAGAAGTGAAGCAGCAAGTAATGTGTTTAAGTGATCCGTTGCTGTTTAGTGAGACTTCTAACAAATGCTCTTTAAAATTATTAGTTGACCTTTGACCTGTTTCTATAAATGATAAGACACTGATTTGATACACAATTACATTTTTGGATGGTCAAATAAATTTGAGGGAAGTTTGGCATTTATTTCTGGCAGGTCCAGCAACTATATAGAAATTTTCTTGTTGGCTCAAAATGAGAATATTATGGACAAATGCTGAAAATCGTTGAAGAAATGTCAGTAAATAAATATTTTGAGCTAACAGTGGAATATAATAGGAGAGAAAATAAATAAAACCATCTTGATGATTTTATTTATTTTACACTCTGGTTTATTTATTCTAATCTCTGAAGTGTGATAATATCAAATTCTCTGTTTGCTTAAACTATATCAGTGATACTTCTTATACGTCACCAGAAATGTTACCTGGAAATATTCTTAAACTGTGGATAAACAATTCAAAGAAAACATTGCAAATGAAAGATTATTTATTTTATTGTATTGTTCGTAAGTGTTAATAATGTGCTTTAAAGTGACGGAACTGTTTATGTAAATGAGAGAAAATGTAATATCTTCGAATCATGAAATCTATGATATTCTTTTTGGCATGGCATGTGAGCTTGCTTTTTAGCTCCAATAACTTTGTATTATGGAATCATTGATGAAATTGTTATTCATCGTTCACATTCTATTATCGAATCAATAACTTCTTTCAAGGGAAGCAGCAGTATCATATCCAGTTTTATAGACAGAGAAAGTTACAATAAATACATCTGTCATTTTTTCCTAATCTCCATCAAATGCTTTTAAATTGCTAACCACAAATACCTGATCAAATTCTGAATACTCATAATTTGTATTATAATTCATAATAAACTTGACAAATAATCAGTCAGCAAACCAAATAAAACAGGCTTAATCATTGAAATTTTGATTAGTTTCGTATCCTGGTGAAATACTATTTATTAAGATTGTAGGGTGTGCTAATGTTTTATTCATTTATTTATTTATTTTATGTCTTACAAGCTTATAACTGGAGAAAAGTGTTTATTGTAGGATGAAATAAATTCTGCATAAATTCAGGGAATGGACAACACAAAATAGGTTAAATTACAGGACAGGGGCTTGAAAAAAAAACTAGGATAGATAAGAGGTCTAATCAAAAGGTATTGTGACTAGTACTATAAAAAGGAAAATACAACACCTATCAAATTGGCATTTAATATCTCCTTTGAAGTAATCCCTTCCTGAAGCCACACAGTTTATCCAGCATTGTTTTCATTGCTAGATGCATTCCCAGAACTCCTTTTTGGGGACAGTGAGCAGCTGCCTCATTGTATTCTCTTGGATTTTCTTGAAGCCTTGATGGGGTCTTCCACAGCAAAGACTGAGCCATGATTTCAGTGTCATAGCCATAGACTCACAGTTTATCATCTGGCTTGGTTAATAACATAAAGGTTAAGGTGTTCTCAATGCATAGGACAGATATGACACTTAGACAGGTTACAGAAGCCACGCGCATAGTAATAGACAGACCAAGCCTCAACAGAAAACACAAATGGAACAATAAAACCACCCCCACCACAGCACTATGCAACATGACAACTAAAAACAGAATGAGTGAGGGGTAAGATACAGATACAAACAGTATAGTACATAAACTCATGTATACACACAAAAGACACACATGCTCATACTTATGATGAAATATAAGAAATAGAGATAAATAAGTAAATAGATGAAAGAAAAAATAAAATAAAATAAAACTACATAAAGGGTACAGATACAAACAATATAATAAGCAAACTCATATACACACTCGCACACACACACATGGACACAAACTCATGGATACACACACACATGTAGAGATACAGATGCAAATGTATGTGCAGATAAGGATACACATCATAGAAGACTAAATGGACTAAACAGAACAGGAGGATACATGTGGGATAAAAGAGCCACTGAAGAGGTCACAGATGTGTGACAAAAGATTTCTGGACAATGGACATAAGATAAGATAAGAAGAATGATAAATGAGTGAAGAATGAATATATAGTGTGTAAGTTTATTTGGCAAGAAAAGAAATGACCTTCCTGAAATATAACAATATCTGTTTCAACATGATTTCACATCAGGAATCTTGTAAAACAAATTCATAAATGATATACCTACAACACAGAGAAAAATTGTGTGTGTGTGTGTGTGTGGTGGGGTCCTATAAAATTTAAATTTTCATTTGAGAAAATATTTCAGCATCCTGTTAATGACCTGTAGCGACACTGTATTTTGTTATGCAACCATAATATGTGACAAAATATATTAAATGTTTTATAAGTCAACACTGTGTCCTACTATGTTTGCAGTACTTTTAATCACTTGAAAGAATGTAAAGCTGTTCATGACCATCTTAACGTTGATTACTGTGATGAAGATTATAATGAATGATTTGTTCTGGTAGTGTATATTGTCATTAAGTATCACAATAAACATATTAGGTAGTTGATGAGAAGCTGTAAAGACAAAACACACTAATGTTTCTCTGAGAAAGGAGCCTCCTGCTAGGATGTCTGTGAGGTAGAAAAGAGGTAGACAAATTGTCATGCTTCATAGACTTAAGATCGTTTTGAATATTTTTATTTTGTTTATTCTCTTGTTGAAGAAAGAACCATTTTACAGAGGAACATTTATTTAATTATGTTGTGTCAAGGGATAGTCATTATACAAATATCGATTACACAGCATGACCTTCGAATGATGGACCTCACAGAGGCAATGACAAGAGACCGAGACCTTTGGAGATAAGCTGTGATTGAGAACACCCAGCAAGTAAAGTGAGATCGCAGCTGTGGCTGATGGCAGTGTCACATAACCAGCCCATTTAAAAGTACCTTTGAATCGCTGGGTGACATGCTGTACTTGAGAAGACCTGTTGAGTCAAGTGAAATCACAGCCGTGGCCAATGCCAGTGCTGCCTGACTGGTACCCACACTGGTGGCATGTAATAAGCACCATTCAAGCGTGAGTCGATACCAGTGCCACCTGACTGGCTACCTGTGTCTGTGGCATGTAGAAAGCACCGTCCAAATATGGTCGATGCCAGTGCCCCCGACCACCACCACCACCACTAGCTCCTGTGCTGGTAGCATGCAAAAGGCACCATCTTAACGTGGTCGATGCCAGTGCCACCTGACTGGCTCCCATGCTGGTGGCATGTAAAAAGCACCCACTACACTCTTAGTGTGGTTGGCATTAGGAAGGGCATTCAGCTGTAGAAACCTTACCAGATCAGACTGGAACCTGGTGCAACCTCCTGGCTTGCCAGTTCTAAGTCAGACCGTTGAACCATAGAAAACAGACGTTAAACGATGATGACGATGATGATGACGATGATGATGATGATGATGATGACACGTTCAATTAATATCTTCTCCGCAATAAAGAGGGATGGAGAAATTTCCGTAATACTTTTGTTTAGTATTGGTCATTTTGAGAACCACTGACCAACAGGAACCCTGGATAATGGATGCAAGATGTCCAATGTATCATCAGTTTAGGTGAAACTTCTTCTTTTGATAAGCTTTCCAACAGCAGTTATTTTGTCTTCAGTATCAGAAATGCTGTCTACATAGGAGTTAAAACAGAATGAGGATGAGAGGAATTCTCATGGTAATAATGATAGTATAATGACGCTGATGAAGATGAGGAGGAGAAGGAAGAGGAAGGTGAGAGAAAGATGATGGGATGGGATAGGTGTGACAGTGGTGATGGAGATGATAATGATAATGACAATTCTTAATAGTTATTAATAATATCGCCTCTTTGATATGTACATATTTTTTGTATTGCTTCATTAAATTCATTTTCCATTGCTACACAGATGCAGAAGCAGTTGATGCAGAAGCAGTTGATGCAGAAGCAGTTGATGCAGATACCTCCGGTTAATTTAAATAGTTCTTTACTTGAATTTATAAGTCCGTTAGTAACCTACAACTGAAGGAGAATAGAAAGTGAGGTCAATTTCATAATGAACAGGAAGCTTGACAAACATACAGCATATTGCAAAAAGACATTTCTAAAACAGAAATTATTTCTCTTCAACCACATGACTGTTGCATATATATGTGTACATCTATCTATCTATCTATCGATCTATCTAATGTGTATGCATGTACACACATACACACTCACACACACACACATGTGAGAAATTAAGTAAGCTATTAATGGTGTGCGTGTGCGTGTGTGTATGTGTGTGTGTATAAGTGATAATCAATGTTTTTTCTGAAAGTGTGCATAAAATAGATGCATGAGTGAATGGGATAAGTTGGCGCTTTTATGTGAAGTAATTATCTTTTTTGCTTGGGTCAATAAAAAATATGCAACTTCCAAGTCTAGACAATAATACTGACTGGAACGTAATAAAAAGGAGCTGTTTAAAATCCCAGGACATCTTAACAGCTGAATACACTTCTATGTCCCTTTGTAAGCATAGCTCTACATCACTTTATAGTGATGAGCAAAACTGTGAATAAGCAGGGCAGATAATCATTTTGTCAAAATATATTAACCCTTCCTTAATCCACTTAGTTTCTTGTATTCATTTGTTTTCCTTACATGGATGTAGACCTGCCCAACTTAGTATGTATTTATTTAGGAGATTTCAGAATCAGTCAGCATATTATTTTTTGTGGAATTCTTAGGAATCATATTCAATATGTGTTATAAAAGAAATCCCACATATCATATGGAAACTAATTAATAGTCTACGAAATGCTTACGGCATTACATAGGATTGAATTATGATGAAACATTGTGAATGTAATATAAAAGTAATTTGCTAACTCCATTCTTTAATATTTGTTGCAGGTAACTCTTTTCCAATATTCAGATGGCTTCCAGTCTTCCATGACAGCTAATTTTTTCTCAACTACAACTTTAATTGTTATGCTTTCCAATGCCATTGAGTGTTTGCAAATATACCAAGCTCTTCTTGAAAAAAAAAAGGAGACAGAAATAAAAAAAAAAAACCCAATCAAATTGAGCCCTAACACCATCCATCCATCCATCCATCCATCCATCCATCCATCCATCCATCCATCCATCCATCCATCCATCCATCCATCCATCCATCCATCCATCCATCCATCTATCTATCTATCTATCTATCTATCTATCTATCTATCTATCTATCTATCTATCTATCCATTTATCTATCTATCTATTTATACATCATATTCAGCCATATTAAAATAAAGTATTAAAAATTTAAACACGGAAAAACAGATGAAGAAAATTAATAGTAATAAGAGAAAGAAATGATAATTTTATCTAATCTAGTGATAGCACTATTGTCTTCAGCATATGTTATGAGTCTATGCATACTCATACATGCATACATAAATATATACATCATCATTATTACCATCCTCACAACCACCACTATCACCCCCTCCAACAATTGTCTCACACTCACACACACACACACACACATTGCAATACAGAAAGCTGGCTAAGTTTGTTGAAGTGTATGTTTCCCAGTGTGGGCTGGGTGGATTTCTACACAAGCACAATTGAGATTATCTGCTACTAGATGAAAAGACCCTTTCAATGAATACTTATTTAGAGTTCCTAATAAAATGGTTATGCATCCAGTGATATTGTTTGCAGCGCTTACATGTGCATTCATATATTCCATATTTTGAGATGTGTTTGTTTGGATCTCTTTCATATTATCAATGGCTTTACACATAAGGGTTACATCTGTAAAACCATCGCCACTAGACATGTCTGCAACAGTTTTGAAGAGTTCTCTATACATTGCATCAGTTCTTATTCTTAATTGCTACCCTCCTCTATGAGCAGCATGCAACATAACTGATGAAGTCAATATCACATTTGTATGTTCCATCGATGCAAGGGAAGTATGAGAATCTTAGCCACAAAATGGTGATGTGAGACATCTTGGCATAAATGTTTTCTCCACCAGGCAGGCATGGAGGAAAGACTTCAAAGATATATAAGGCTGCTTCTTTAGTACAACATAGAGGGACATATCAAGAAGTTCTTGAACAGATATCATGGAGTTATTTTGTGCTGACAAAGATTAGGAACAACAATATTTATATTTTATATATATGTATATTTATATATATATATTTGTTTTGCAAGATTTTTGATGTTAAATCGTGTGTTGAAACAGATGTTGTTATACTTGGGGATGGTCATATTGCCAGTTTAGCCAATAAAATGTAATGTAATATAAAGCTGAAGCAAATTAACACCAAATATACAGTGCGTGTGTTTTTATTGGCTAAACTGGCAATATGACCATCCCCAAGTACAACAATATATTTATATCGGTTTAAGTTTACATATATATATGTATATATAATGTGTATGTGTGTGTATTTGTAGGTATGCGGTCAATGATTCACAAGGCCATTACTCAGAGTACCATAATCAGGAATTCACATTAATGAATGTAGTAACTATCATCATTTTCAACACCAGTCATCCTATTCTTGCATGGGATGGAGACACTTTCACTGGCACCGTATCCGTCCACTAGCCTTTCTTACTCACCATCTCCCTGGTGAAGTTCACCATCTTGAGATCAGTACTCAGCACCTCATCTCATGCTTTGCTTGGTCTTCCCCCTTTTCCTGGCTCCATTTATTTTAATCACTTAGCACTTCACACCCAACTGTCTTTCTCTATTCACATCACACAGCCAATAAAATATTCAAACCAGGTTCAATGTTTGTATTTTTGAAAAACAAAGCAACTTTGTCAGGATTAGAAAGGAGTAGGATATTGTGTTGTCAGTATTCAGAAACATAACTAATGAACCAAGATTTAATATAATTTTGTTAAATAGTTCAAGTAATTTCCATCAAAATTGGAGATAAGGAGCACTAGTCCATGCAAATATCTTAAAGGAGTCACATGCCAAATGATACAGTATAAGAACATATATATATACTATATGTACTTAATATACCATGTATACATGATCATGATCATGATGATGACCATCATCATCGTCATGAAACCAGTGGGCAAAATTAAGATCAGTTTGATTAAGATAATCTCTTTACTCTTTTACTTGTTTCAATCATTTGACTGTGGCCATGTTGGAGCACCACCTTTAGTCGAGCAAATCGACCCCAGGACTTATTCTTTGGATGCCTAGTACTTATTCTATCGGTCTCTGTTGCCGAACCGCTAAGTTACGGGGACATAAACACACCAGCATCGGTTGTCAAGCAATGCTAGGGGGGACAAACACAGACACTCAAGCATACATACACAAACATATATACATATATATATATATATATATATACATACATATATACGACGGGCTTCTTTCAGTTTCCTGAGGCTATAGTAGAAGACACTTGCCCAAGATGCCATGCAGTGGGATTGAACCCGGAACCATGTGGTTGGTAGGCAAGCTACTTACCACACAGCCACTCCTGCACCTATAAATCTGTTTATTTTTTGTTGTTTTATTTTGGCAAACAAAGAGAAGAAAGTATTTGTTGAATGTCATTCTGTTGAAAAGGGTCACTGAGCTACAAAAGATTAAGAACCAGTGATCCAGATGCATAACAGCACAACAGAAGGAAATTACATTCTTCAACTATATCACCTGTGCATTTAACCCATTACCTACCAGTGATCTCATATGAGATCACTTAAAATTACAAATTTCATAATCATCTGTCAATACTTACACATATCTAACCTTTTTGCTATATCTACTAGGTATATTTCTCTGATATTCAAATGAGGTTTGCTAATTTTTCACCCAATATCTCGCTTATTTCTATTTAAAATGTTATTTTGAAATGCTATTTTGAAATGTTATTTTGATCATTCTAGCATGTTTCAATGCTTTTTATATGGATGGGTGCTGGTGTCATGTAAAAAGCACTGGTGATGGTACCATGAAAAAATCCCTGGTGATGGTATCACCTAAAAGCACCCAGTACACTCCGTAAAACGGTTGGTTTCAGGAAGGGCATCCAACAGTAGAAATAAAGCCAAACAGACTATGAAGCCTGGTGTGGCTCCTGGCTTTGCTAATTCCTGTCAAGCCATCCAACCCATGCCAGCATGGAAAACAGACATTAAATGATGATGAGAAAATATTTCAAACAAATACTCAACATGCTTTGTTGTTGGCAATCCGTTGGTTACGACGACGAGGGTTCCAGTTGATCTGATCAATGGAACAGCCTGCTCATGAAATTAATGTGCAAGTGGCTGAGCACTCCACAGACAAGTGTACTCTTAACGTAGTTCTCGGGGGAGATTCAGCATGATGCTGAGTGTGACAAGGCTGGCCCTTTGAAATACAGGTACAAGAGAAACAGGAAGTAAGAGTGAGAGAAAGTTGTGGTGAAAGAGTAAAGCAGGGTTCGCCATCACCCCCTGCTGGAGCCTCGTGGAGCTGTAGGTGTTTTTGCTCAATAAACACTCACAACGCCCAGTCTGGGAATCAAAACCGTGATCCTATGACTGCGAGTCCGCTGCCCTAACCACTGGGCCATTGTGCCTCCACACTCAACATATATATGCACACTAAACTACATACAGAATAAATTTGCTCTCTAAGTCAACTCCTTGAGGATTAATAATGTTATTGAATTTATAATTAATATTGTGAATTTTGTGAATTATTTTAAGTAACAGTTTAGATATTGTCATTATCATAAAAGCTAATAATCATTACCACCATCATCATTATCAGCACTAGTGTCGCCATAACCACCTGTCTTTCAGTCAGTATTACCTCGCCCCCCTCCCCTCCCCCCGTCATCATTTCCATGAAAACAATTCTGACAAAATCTCTACCACCAGCACCAGCAGCACCATCACCATCACCACCACCATCACTGCCACTGCCATTGTCACCACCACCACCACCACCACCACCACCACTACCACCACCATTACTCATTTCATTTCCTTCAAGACTGATAGAATAAATCTCCACCTTCTATGCTGTTCTTTCTCTTTTCTTTCTTTCTTTCTTTCTTTCTTTCTTTTTTTCTTTCTTTCTTTCTTTCTTTCTTCCTTCCTTCCTTTCTTCCTTCCTTTCTTATGCTTCTTCTCTGCCTCCCTGCCTGCCTGTCTATCTTCTTTGTGTCTGTCTGTCTCTCTTTCTATCTTTCTCTCTGTCTGTCTCTGTCCCTCTGTCTCTCTGTCTCAGTCTGTCTCTGTCTCTCTCTCTCTCTTTCTCCCCCTACCTCCCCCCCATCCCTTACTATTCTTCAGTCCTTATACATGGTTTTGTTCTTCATAACCATTAACACTTTTGAAAAGAAACTGAAGCTTCAGGCTTGAAAGAGGAGAACAAATGGAATGGAATTGAAATGAAACAAAATGAAAGTAGATGGCAATGCAGACAGGTCAGTCTCTAACACTAGATAATTACTGGCCAAAAATCATTAACAAAAGGGAATCATATAAATAAGAAAACCTAGAAGCCTGTGAAACAATCTCTGTCTCTATGGAATATTTCTTGCAAATATATTTGTTTTCTAACTGCAGAACTATCTCTTTTACTCCTTTACATGTTTCAGTCATTTGACTGTGGCCATGCTGGAGCACTGCCTTTTAGTAGAGCTAATCGACCCCAGGACTTATTCTTTGTAAGCCTAGTACTTATTCTATCAGTCTCTTTTGCTGAACTGCTAAATGGTGGGGACGTAAACACACCAGCATCGGTTGTCAAGCGATGTAGGGGGCACAAACACAGACACATACACACACACACACACACACACACACACACATATATATATATATATATATATATACATATATAATACGGTCTTCTTTCAGTTTCCGTCTACCACATCCACTCACAAGGCTTTGGTCGGCCCGAGGCTATAGTAGAAGACACTTGCCCAAGGTGTCACGCAGTGGGACTGAACCCAGAACCATGTGGTTCGTAAGCAAGCTACTTACCACACAACCACCACCCACATTCTTATAATAATCCTTTCTACTGAAGGCACAAGGCCTTGGAATTTTGTGGGAAGGGGACTAGTCGATTACATCGACCCAGTATGCAACTGGTACTTAATTTAACAACCCCCAAAAGGACAAAAGGCAAAGTCAACCTCGGCGGAATTTGAACTCAGAACGTAACAGCAGATAAAATCTCACTAAGCATTTCGCCCGGAATGCTAATGATTCTGCCAACACACGGCCTTTACCATTCCTTTCTATTATCGGCAAGTGGCCTGAAATTTGCAGAGAGGGAGTAAGTCGATTGCATTGACTCCAGTAGGCAACTGATACTTAATTTATCGACCCCGAAAGGATGAAGGGCTAAGTCAACCCCTTGGCAGAATATAGACTCAGACCGTAACGACAGATTACATGTCGCTAAGCATTTCGCCTGGCATGCTAACAACTCTGTCAGCTCACTGCCTTCACCATTCTTATATTAATGCCATGACAGAATGTCCTAGATATGTAAACTATTACAACGTGACATATATTCTATTGATGTATGCTATCACTATCATAAACATTAACGAGTCTTTTAGCACGTGTCAGCAGCAACAAACACATCCTTCCTCTCTGCACAAAGCTGTCATTCCACTTTGACAATCTCTCTTTCTCTCTCTCTTTCACTCGCTTTTTCTTTCTTTTTGTCTTTCTTTATTTTTCTCCCCCACCTCTCTCTATCTATCTCTCTCTCTCTGCTTCCTCTCCATTATCACTTCTTCATTACCTCACTTCCCACCACCTTGCTGTCTCTCTCTCTTTCCCACCCCACCCATATTGGTGTTGCATTGCCATACATGTGAGTGGTGAACATCTATTGTGAAATGCATAGCCAGCACAGCAAAACCACTGCCGCTGCCGCCACCACTGCCACCGCCGCCACCGCCAATAACAACAACAACAACAACAACAACAACAAAATGACAACAGTAGCAGCAGCAAAAACAGCAACAACAACACCAACAACAGTTGAAAGTAAAATAACAAAATTACAATGGCAACAGCAGAAACAGAAATGCAACAGCAACAACAACAACAACAGCAAAGACACAACCACAACAACAACAGCAAGAATAGCGACAAGATTACAAAATTACAATGACAGGGAAAGAAACCACAAAAAGAACAGCAACAATAGCAACAACAACAATAAATACTACTGCCACCACCACCACCACCACACCAGTGCTGGCATGACTGTCACTGCCACTACTGC
Organism: Octopus bimaculoides; assembly: GCF_046866305.1. Taxonomy (NCBI): domain Eukaryota; kingdom Metazoa; phylum Mollusca; class Cephalopoda; order Octopoda; family Octopodidae; genus Octopus; species Octopus bimaculoides. The sequence continues at coordinate 150,475,190 of NC_142929.1, read as the reverse complement.
TTCTTCTTCTTCTTCTTCTTCTTTTTCTTTTTCTTCTTCTTCTGTTGCTGCTGCTGCTGCTGTTGCTACTACTACTACTACTACTACTACTACTACTACTACTACTACTACTACTACTACTACAGTTGCATGTGCAATAGCTACATTAGAAACAGCACTCAGGCTTAGTTAACAACAATAAAAACAGTGAATCACACAACTAGCCCCAGGCAAGCCTCGAAAGAGACATCCCAACTCTCACCATTCCATTTCATCCCATTCCATCCTATCCCATATTTTTTTCAGACATAGTAAACCTGGAGATGTATCATCAAACGTGCCCTTTTTCTCTCCTCTCTACCCTAGTATATAGCTCCTTTCTTGTCCCCTTTTCCTCACGCCTTCCATCCATCCCCTCTCCCCATATAATCCATCCAGTCACCTTTCCACTGTATCCCCTACTTTTCTCTATAAATTTAGGCCCTTAGCCATGCAAGTTACAAGGTGATTTCTGACAGTGCTGGTGCTACATAAATTACATTGAAACAGGGCAGCAATCTACTGATTCATCAGATCCTGTTGAGCTGTCCAACCCATGCCAGCATGAAAATCATCATCTTCATCGTCATCATCATCATCATCATCATCATCATCATCATCATCATTTTACGTCTGTTCTCCATGCTGACATGGGTTGCATGGTTTGACCAGAGCTGGCAAGCAAGAAAGCTACACCGGGTTCCAATCCGATTTGGCTTGGTTTCATTGGCTGGATTCCTAACACCAATGAAAAAAGTGGACACTAAATAATGATGATGATAGGTCAAGGGACAACATATTGAGAAAAACTCTGCCAGTAAGTGTTGACCATGTGTCTACACATGAATATGCAAGCCTGGACAAGATTTTTGAGAAAGATTGCCATCTTCCTCAAGAACAAAGCATCTAGTAGTTTTCCTTGCATACAAATCTTCCCTTTCTACAAGAGGGCAGCTTTTCTCTATCCAAGAGAAAAGCTACCTGCTTGGGCTGATGATACAGCTTGACATCAATGTTGTTGCAGGCATTACTGTTAGGGAACAAAAAGCTGGAACAGATACTGCCAGGTATGGCACCCCGACCTCAGATACTTTCACCAATCCACTAGCTTAGATTGGTAGAGTTTTATTGCCTCCAAAAGAAGGAAAGATAAAGCTGACTATGATAGAATTTGAACTCAGAACAAATACCATGACACATTATATCCAACACCCTAATGACTCTGCCAATTCACTGCTTTATGAGGAACCACATAGAAGCTTCCTCACCGATTTGTTTCAGGACTGTTTTAGGGAGAAAATTAATTAGCAGAAGAGGGGTTAATATTTCAGTGAAAGCTTTGGGTTGCATAATTAAACTACGAACACTTTCAAACATACAGGTAAGCCAATGAAGGCAGAGTTAAAACAATCATCATCATTGTCATCATCATTGTCGTCGTCGTTGTTGTCATCATCATCATCGTCATCGTCATCGTCATCATCGTTGTCGTCATCGTCATCGTTGTCGTCATTGTCATCTTCCTCATAGTTTAACATACACTTTTCCATATGTGCATGGTCAGACGGAATTCACTGAGGCAGATTTTCTACAACTGGATGCCCTTCCTATCACCAATCCTAAACATATTTCCAAGTAAGACAACATTCCCCATGATTAGACATGTTTTCCATAGATGAATGGAAATGAACAACCTCGCTTGTATATCAGTGATGCTCATTTACAACCACCATGTGATGCCAGCAAAAGAGTACACAAGCTGATTTTATTAAACATAGCAATTTGTCATCCACATTTTCAACCTTCATCAGCCCTCTCATGGATGGCCAAGCTCTCCTTTGAGAAACACATCATTACCGAGATTGTCTTTTTCTTGAAGATAAACAGTTTCAGATGACAGTGTGCAGCTACATCACCAATGGCAACAATAACAAAAACAGAATATAATAATAGCAGCAACAACAGTAATCATTATTATAATTTTTGTGAAATCTGTCCGTCTGTAAGGTAACTTCTCATTTGGTTTGTAACTCATCCCTTCTCTCTCCCTCTGCATATATGTATATATGTATGTACACAATACTGTCATTAAAGCTGGAACAAAATTAAGAATCCTGATTCTGTCCAAATCTTTCTCTTTCTCCCTCTCTTTCCCTCTCTCTGTCTCTCTCTCTATCTGTATGTATAATGTCACATGTATATACACACTCAGGCACATATATATGAATAAATATGAATATGACAACAGTATTGTCTGTCTGTATCTCTGCAGTGTGTATGTACACAAACAAATATTTCTCAACAGGATTGTTAAAGGCATTTAATTAACTTATTACAATACAGCTATTGAAAATAAGAAATTTCTTATTTTCAAAAGTGTTAGCTTTATAACTTAATTAAATATTTTTAACGATTGCATTAAGAAATTTATGTGTTAATCTGTGTGCACACATTTATGCATTCTGAGAAACTGACAGAGAGATAATTCTGTTGTCATATTCATAATAATATATCTTGTGTATGCGTATATGTGTGTGTTATCACATTGAGAAAGACGAAGAGTAAGAGAGAGGAAAGAGTATGAATGGATAGAGAAAAACAATGGAGATTCATATTTTTCTTTCCAATGTTGTAATAAGCTATTTCTTAGACCTACCTACATACTTACCTACCAACCCACTCACAAATCTACTTACCTATCTATCTATCTATCTATCTATCTATCTATCCATCTATCTCTCTCTATCTATCTATCTATTTATATCTATCTATCTATCTATCTGTCTGTCGACTGTCTGTCTGTCTGTCTGTCTGTCTGTCTGTCTGTCTATCTATCTATCTATCTATCTATCTATCTATCTATCTATTTATCACTATTTCTACCTCGAGCTCTTATCCAATACCCAAGTAACCTAGACAACTCACAGGCATTGTCCACCTTGATTTCCGCCATTCAATCATCTCAGAAAAGTATTTGAATTATTATTTTGTTGCTGTCATTTTTATATTCTTCAGCTGCTTCATGAATTAAATTCAATCTTCAGAGACAATACATCAGAAGATGACAATGTGCTCTATGGAAGTAGATGATATTAAAAACTTATATATATGTATTTGTTCTGTTGAATATTTCTTTCATTTCAATACTGTTTTACCTTCTTTTTATTAATTCTTTCTTCTTAGATATAGACATTTTAATGAAACAAAGTACTACTTGTTCCAGGCACAAAACAAATGGTTCATGCACAAGTAATTATCATTTTTTACAGAAGCACAGAAAAGAATTTAGTGAGCAGAGTTAATCGTTTAAATTGACCCCCACACACACACACACACACCATCCTTGATTGGTACTTTATTTTAGCAGAGTGGGATTTGAAATCAGGATGCAAAGAGTAGTGAGTGACCAAATACTGCTTGGTATTCTGTCAGATGCTCTAATCGTTTTGCTCACAAGGCAGTTCAATGGAGGTTGACTTTAGCTGAAGAACCACAGCTGTAGTAACAACAACAACAGCAGCAGCAGCAGCAACAGGAGTAGCAGCAGTAGCAGCAGCAAGAGCTGTATCATGTACAAACGAAATAGACTCAGTTAAATCACATCAGTTATAGATGACTGATATTGGAGTAACAGGGTGAGTATGGACGGCCATGGAGAGGGATGTGGAAAATGTATTCAGTGATGGCGGCAGGCAGCAATAGGAGTGTTTAGTGATGCTAGTAGTAGTAGTATTAGTAGTAGTAGTAGTAGTAGTAGTAGTAGTAGTAGTAATAGTAGTAGTAGTAGCAGCAGCATTCTGGGTTATTATCTATATGGAAAAGCCGACAAGTACCAATTTAGCAATTTAGATCCTTTTCTCCATATTGAAAATAGAAATTCTGACAGTAACATATCCATCCATCTATCAATCAATCAATCAATCAATTTCCATCCATCCATCCATCCATCCATCATCTATCTATCCATCCATCATTCATCTATCCATCTGTTTATCTATATTCTACCTCTCCATCCACCTCTCTCTTTCTGTGTCTACCTATCTGTCGGTCTGTCTGCTTGTTCACCTTTCAGCCTGTCTTTCTACCTTCCTGTAAGCTTGAATTTCTGTTCACTCATCTGTCTTTATGGCTACTTTTTACTTTTTCCTATTTTGCAAACTTTATTCATCAATAGTCATACCATTCTGAGAATGATAGTGCATATTTTTTTAGCAACAGAACCTTGCTATACTGGAAGGTTGTCTTTTAACAACATTTTGAATATCTTCCATTTAATAGAGAACTGGACCTCTTATCCAGCTTCCAGAAATTTAGGGATATGTGCAGTATTATGCAATATACTGCACCCTGTAAGGTGGCAAGCTGGCAGAAATATAAGCATGCCGGGCAAAATCATCATCATCATCATCATCATCGTTTAACGTCCGCTTTCCATGCTAGCATGGGTTGGACGATTTGACTGAGGACTGGTGAAACCGGATGGCAACACCAGGCTCCAGTCTGATCTGGCAGAGTTTCTACAGCTGGATGCCCTTCCTAACGCCAACCACTCAGAGAGTGTAGTGGGTGCTTTTACGTGTCACCCGCACGAAAACGGCCACGCTCGAAATGGTGTCTTTTATGTGCCACCCGCACAAGCCAGTCCAGGGGCACTGGCAACGATCTCGCTCGAAAATCCTACAGGAGCCAGTCAGGCGGTACTGGCAACGGCCACGCTCAAAATGGTGCATCTCATGTGCCACCCGCACAAGAACCAGTCCAGGGGCACTGGCAACGATCTTACTTGGCTTGCCGGGTCTTCTTTCGTCTGTCTTTACGTTCTGAGTTCAAATTCTGCCGAGGTCAACTTTGCCTTTCATCCTTTCGTGGTCAATGAATTAAGTGCCAGTTGTGTACTGGAGTCGATCTAATCGACTTCCCCCCTCCCCAAAGATTTTGGGCCTTGTGCCTAGAGTAGAAAAGAATATACCATACCCTGTATTGAGTAAACAAACCCTGCATCTGAAGTTGGTTAACTTGCATACGATTTATAAAAAATAATTTTGCTCTTTACTTTATAAGTGAATTAAGATAAAGATTAAACATATTCTGCTTTAGAATTGTATGAATTTGTACCCTTATCTGTCAAATAAAATCATGCTCTCTACATTTCTTCATTTAATTTCCGTCCTATAAATTCTAAACATGGTGCAGTATGAATTTTAAGTGGATTAATAAATATCAAGCAGATTCAGTTTTAGAAGCCAATTAATTTGAATTTGTTAATTATAATTTAGTTCTTTACTTTTCATAGTTTACCTTATATTTTAAGTATATGTTTAGGCTGTTTCCAGAAATCTGCCCTGAAGGGGCCTTGAAGCACTGCCCTGAAGGGTTTTAATGGAACAAATCGAGCCCCAGGATTTATTTTTTACAGCGTAGTATTTATTCTACCAGTCTCTTTGCTGAACTGCTAAGTTACAGGGATGTAAACACACCAACACCAGTTGTCAAGTGGTGATGGGAACAAACACAGACACAAAGACATGCACACATAGATATATACATATACGTATATATATATATATATATATATATATATATATATATATATATATATATATATATATACATATATATATATACATATATATATATATATATATATATATATAAGGTATCTGTAAAGTTACTACTATACAGTTATTTGTAATAGAGCAATATCATGGTTAGACTAAAAAATAGGCTTGTGACGTCAGTAATTACTCAGGGTAGGCAATTGGTGACCTTTATGTAGTAAAACACAAAAACTAAGCAAAACACAGGTGCGTGACTGAAGGCAGATCTACTTCTGTCTTTATAGCACATAAAGAAAACCTTGTTGTAGGAATGTACGCAGCACTCATACTACAGCAATACTATGTGTAGCTTAAATACTGAGATTGAAAAGCAGGGGTGAATTATGCCAACCTAATCTACAAAAAAATAAAATATTTCACATTTTATGCATAGTAATCAGAGTAACCTTCATAGTTTTATTGAATTATGTGCATATTTTGCCCAGGTGTGGCTGTGTGGTAAGTAGCTTACTTACCAACCACCTGGTTCAGGGTTCATTCCCACTCTGTGGCAACTTGGGCAAGTATCTTCTACTATAGCCTCGGGTCGACCAAAGCCTTGTGAGTGGATTTGGTAGACGGAAACTGAAAGAAGCCTGTCATATATATGTATATATATATGTATGTATGTGTATATGTTTGTGTCAAGTAGATAGATTGATAGGTAGATTGGTTTTGGGTGGTTATGTCAGTTATATAGATAGTTAGTGACTTACTAGATTATGTTGTAGGTAGACAGGTGGGAAGATAGGGAAGCTAATTGGTAGATAAGTAGGCAAGTAGGTAGATAAGTGGGTAAGTAGGTTAGATAAGTGAGTAAGTAGGTAAGTAGATTGATCGATAAATAGATAAATAGATAGATAGATAGATAGATAGATAGAGAGGTACATAGGTAGGCAGTATGGACAGACAAGCACACATGCACACACATAAGGAGACAGAAACACACAACCATATATACACACACACTCCACACACATGCATACACACAAAGATACATATACGCACACATGCATGCACAACAGGCGTATGTGCATACTCACACAAACTCATACACATAAGGCGGCGAGCTGGTAGAAATGTTAGCACGCCGGGCGAAATGCTTAGCAGTATTTCGTCTGCTATTACGTTCTGGGTTCAAATTCCGCCGATGTCGACTTTGCCTTTCATCCTTTCAGGGTCGATAAATTAAGTACCAGTTACACATTGGGGTCAATGTAATCGACTTAATCCCTTTGTCTGTCCTTGTTTGTCCCCTCTATGTTTAGCCCCTTGTCGGCAATAAAGAAATAACAAACTCATGCACATAAATATACAAGCACACACACATACACACAAGAAAGTAGAGGTAGACATGCAAACACATGAATATGCAGAATACATACATCCATGCATGCATACATACATACATACATACATACACATGCACATGCTGGCACACACACACACATGCTGGTATGCACCCCCCCCCCCCAAAAAAAAAGAACGCATACACATCCAGCAAGATCTGAAACAGACAAATGTGGCCTCTATAATGGACTAAGTCAATAGTCATTGAAAAGGTTGCAAATAGCAACAAAAGAGCTTTGACAAACAGAAGCAAGACAAATGAAACAATCGATTATTTAGTTGGATATGTAACCAATTGACTAATAATAAAGGAGTGAAATTGAACCAGTGTGTGTGTTAATTATATTGGCATTATGACTCTCCCTAGACACAACAACATATATATATATATATATATATATATATATATATATATATATATATATATATATTGATAGAAAATAGCACGCATGTGTATGGGTGCAAGCATGTTGCATGCGTGTGTATGTGTGAACGTGTATGTGGGTATATGTCCACAAAGTCTGGGTACATGGAGATTAACACATACTTTAAGAAATTATTATTTCTTATATTTAATTCTTTATGTACCCAGACCTTGTGGACACCCTGTATATATATATATATATATATATATATATATATATATATATATATATATATATATATTGGCGAATGTGTGGGTGAGCATGTGTGTGTTTCAAGCGAGGGTGGATGAGTATATACATATAGGCGCATGTACATGGGTGTGTGGGCGCACGTGTGTAGGTATGGACTGGTGCATTTATTCGAATACTATGGACATTTTTACTCCCTTACCTTTACTCCCTCCCCTCACTTACTGGTCATTCTAATAACTCTTTTGTCTTAATAATGGTCAACTACACAGTAATTTCCCTTTGCTTAACGGTCATTTTCATAACAATTTTCAATGGCCAGATAACTGAAGAGATGGCGGCATGAGTTTCTGCCCCAGCATCCGAAACTTGGAGTTTTATCATGGCTACCAAATAATTGTGACATATTTTTACAGATTTATATATATATATATATATATATATATATATATATATATATATATATATATATATATATATATATATATATATATATAAAGGAATACAAAAAATGGGACAAGAATGCAAAACATCCAGACAGTTAGATGATGCAAAAAAAGGAACAAGAAAAAACAAGAACGGGTCATTTGGAGTTTTCTTTCTTCAGTCGAGCTCCAGATTATCTTTACAATTTCGGCTGGTTATACTCGAGATTGCTTTAAACTGGCTAGCCCCAAGGGAAAACTAAGCTAAGAGCACTAGATTCCTTTGAAGAAAGCAGCAAACGTATATGAAAATAAGGATGGAAAAAAAATGGAGAAATGGTACACAAATACAAATGCAAATAACAGGACATTAACAACAGGTGTCTTTCGACTAAGGATGAATTAAATTAAGCTGGTGTGTGTGGAAGTGGAGCTTCATGGCAGGGACATAAGAGATGACAGGCAGGGAGAGGAATTTACTGCTTTCTTCGAAGGAATCTAGTGCTCAGAGCTTGGGGCTGGCCAGATTGGAGTAATCTCGAGTATAACCAGCTGAAATTGCAAAGATAATCTGGAACTTGACTGAAGAAAGAAAACTCCGAATGACCCGTCCTTGTTTTTTCTTGTCCCTTTTTTTATCATCTGTCTGGATTGTTTTGCGTTCTTGTCCCATTATTTGTATTCCTTTTTCATATACATATGGCAGTATGTGTACACTTTGGTCTCTTATATGTAAGTACACACACACACATACACACACACACACACACACACACACACATATATATATATATATATATATATATATATATATATATATATATATATATACTATATATAAAACAGAGATGTGTGTGTAATCGCTTATCACGTGAAAATGGCTTCACTATTTACTTCCATACTTGTGATGCAGGAATAATTTGACCTCGGATAAATCTTAGGCTCTTCGTTTGATTTTTTTTATTAAGATAAATAATATTGCTTTATATTTAAGATTCACTTCTTTAAAAATGTTCCTCAACGTCAACTTCCGGTAGCCATAGTTTTTTTCTTCACTTTAACTTCAATCGTTACTGTTCGCACTAAAAGTTTACTCACATTTACTGATGTAAGTAATTTCATCATTTACTAACAGAAGTACGGTTTTGTGTTGCTGTTTCGTTCACTGAGTGACAAATTTCGATTCAACATCACTTTAACTTCAATCGTTACTGTTCTCAAGAAAAGTTTACGTTTTCAATCGCTAACAAGTTCACATTTACTGATGTCAGTAATTTCATCATTTACTAACAGAAGTACGGTTTCGTGTTTCCTTGTTGCTGAGGTTTTTTTTTCTTTCTGGTACTTTCGATACTGGCTGTTTGGTTCACTGAGTGACAAATTTCGATTCAACATCACTTTCACTTCAATCGTTACTGTTCTCAATAAAAGTTTACGTTTTCAATCGCTAACAAGTTCACATTTACTGATGTCAATAATTTCATCATTTACTAACAGAAGTACTGTTTCGTGTTTTCTTGTTGCTGAGGTTTTCTTTTTTTCTGGTACCTTCGATACTGGCTGTTTGGTTCACTGAGTGACAAATTTCACTTCAACCTCACTTTAACTTCAATCGTTACTGTTCTCACTAACAGTTTACGTTTTCAATCGCTAACAAGTTCACATTTACTGATGTAAGTAATTTCATAATTTACTAACCAGGGTTAGGGTTAGGGTTAGGGTTAGGGTTAGTCACAAGTGGCTATGTGAAAGAACAATTCTGGCACCAAGGAATGATTCTGTAGACAAGCTGAATTTAAATTTGTTAACTCAGCCTCCAGGACCTGAATGTTCATACAGATCAATTAACTTTGTCCATGATCAAGAACAGGCAACGCATTACCCAGTGGAGTTCCTCAATTCACTTCAGCCACCAGCATTTCCACCACACATTCTGATCGTGAAAATAGCTGCTCCCATAATGCTATTAAGAAACCTTGATGCACCCAGACTCTGCAATAGAACAAGGTTGGTTGTTAAAACAGCCATGCCCCATGTGTTGGAAGCAACAATAATTACAGGCAGCATGATGGGTGAGAATGTCTTCATTCCAAGGATACCTCTCATTTCAAATGATCTCCCCTTTCAGTTCAAGAGACTGCAATTTCCGGTCAAACTTACCTTTGCAATGTCTATCAACAAAGCACAAGGTCAATCTCTAAAGGTGGTGGGACTTAACCTCCTTCAACCTTGCTTCTCACGTGGTCAGCTGTATGTTGGATGTTCTAGAGCTGGAGATGAAAAGAACCTCTACATTCTCAGTGATAAACATGGCAAGACAGAAAACATAGTATATGAAGAAGCACTTACATGAATAGTATGTACATGTCATATACAAAAGTGTAAAACCATTGAGTGTTAAAGTAAGTATTACTATTACACTTTCACTTTTCGACTGACATGCGTCAATGTATATCTGTGTATATAACAGTGAAACAATAACGTGGTATATTCGCTGTGTGAATTTTTTTCATTTAAGCCCCATTTTAATTATCGTAAAATTTTCCAAGTATGGGCGCAGGAGTGGCTGTGTGGAAAGTAGCTTGCTTACCAACCACATGGTTCCTGGTTCAGTCCCACTGCGTGGCACCTTGGGCAAGTGTCTTCTACTATAGCCTCGGGCCGACCAAAGCCTTGTGAGTGGATTTGGTAGACGGAAACTGAAAGAAGCCCGTCGTATATATGTATATATATGTGTATGTGTGTGTTTGTGTGTCTGTGTTTGTCCCCCCAACATCGCTTGACAACCGATGCTGGTGTGTTTACGTCCCCGTAATCTAGCGGTTCGGCAAAAGAGACCGATAGAATAAGTACTAGGCTTCCAAAGAATTTGTCCTGGGGTTGATTTGCTCGACTAAAGGCGGTGCTCCAGCATGGCCGCAGTCAAATGACTGAAACAAGTAAAAGAGTAAAAGAGTAAGTACCAATAAGCAACAATTTCATTCCCAGGCAACGCCGGGTGGCTCTGCTAGTATATATATATATATATATATATATATATATATGTATATACAGCGAGGTGAGAGAGAAGCAAGCACATATTAGATACAAATGGATTCAAAAGCACACATATGCACACACATACTTTGCTTTTAAAAATATTATTTAATCAACGAAGTTCCACAACGAAAGTTATTTGGGTGATCTCATTTCTTTGAAGTTTAAACATTTTGAGCATTCCCATGTGAGCCAGAAATGAAATGATAAATGTGAGCTGGAAACAGTCATTTTTGCACATTGCTCATAGGGTTATTTATAAAGCAACATGAAGATAAGTCTTTCCATCATAACTTTCATAAAATGTTTGAAAATATATTCAAACAGCAGATATATCAAGGGAAAACAGGAACTGGATTATTCAATTATCAGAAATGTCTAAGATGAAGTGCTGAAATTATAAGCACTTCACTGATAATGTATTTAAAAGTACTTTACACTTAGATATTGAGTACTGTACTTTAATGCTTCATGACGATTCAAGAGATACATATATACTTATATATGTATATATCATCAACATCATCATCATCATCATCATCATTTAACGTCCATTATCCATGCTGGCATGGGTTGGACGGTTTGACTGGGCTGGCATGCTGGAGGGCTGTGCCAGGATCCAGTCTGATTTGGCATGGTTTTCTACGACTGGATGCCCTTCCTAACACCAACCATTCCGAGGGTGTAACGGGTGCTTTTACATGACACTGGTATCTGCCAGGACTGCAATTTTGCTTAGTTTGATGAGTCTTCTCAAGCATGACGTAATACTAAAGGTCTTGGTCATTATATATATATATATATATATATAGATATGCAGGGCAGGGAATCGTCAATTAGTAATAAAATTAATAATTAACAATTTTGCCGGGTAGCTCAGTATGAAAAAAACCTTCTTCGGTAAATAATTTATAATCATAAATATATAGGGATTGACAGTAACCTGTTTCTCCAACATACTGAGAATTCAGAAACAGCAGTCAAAGAACTACTGATTTCAAAACTACAAATTATTACTCTAGATTGATAGCGATATTTTTGATACACACAGAACAAAAAACAATAGAGAATAGTAAAAAACACTTGCCTTTAGTTAATTTAGTACAATTGTTTCACAGTTAAGAGTACATAATACTCTATTCTGATCTTCAGCTAAATATTCTAATAAATTTGTTAATGTCTAAATAACTCACGTTAACGTGAGTTATTTAGACATTAACAAATTTATTAGAATATTTAGCTGAAGATCAGAATAGAGTATTATTTACTCTTAACTGTGAAACGGTCGTACTAAATTAACTAAAGGCAAGTGGTTTTTTACTCTTCTCTACTGTTTTTTGTTCTGTGTGTATCAAAAATATCGCTATCAATCTAGAGTAATAATTTGTAGTTTTGAAATCAGTAGTTCTTTGACTGCTGTTTCTGAATTCTCAGTATGTTGGAGAAGCAGGTTACTGTCAATCCCTATATATTTATGATTATGAGTATATATATATATATATATATATATAGACATCAGATGTGGTGTGCAAGAGAGATGACTGCACTGGTATGATCATGTGACACGTATGGATGAGGACAACTGTGTGAAGAAGTGTTGCTCTCTGATGGAGGGAACCTGTGGAAGAGATATATTGAGGAAGGCATTCGACGAGGTGTTGAAGCATGATCTTTGCATGTTGGGCCTCACAGAGACAATGACTAGTGACTGAGAACTTTGGAGAGATGCCGAGCTTGAGAAGATCTGTTAAGGTAAGTGAAATCATAGTCATGGCTGATACCAGTGTCATGTAACTGGTACCTGCACCAGTAGCATATAAGAAGCACCCACTACATTCTTGGAGTGGTTGGTGCTAGGAAGGCCATCCAGCTGTAGAAACCTTGCCAAATCAGATTGCAGCCTGGTACGGCCTCCTGGCTCACCAGTTCTCAATCAAACCATCTGACCCATGCCAGCATGGAAAGTGGATGATGATGAGGATGATGATGACAACATATATCTATAAGTACATATATATATATATATATATATATATATATATATACACACACACACACACATATATATATATATATATATATATATATATATATATATATATACATATACATGTATATATTATACAATCATATCATAGGTTACATTACAGAACTCCAGTATCCTAGTTCCTTCTTCATTTATATATACGTATATATGTAGTATGTATGTATATATATATATATATATATATATATATATATATTCAAGGTTGAATATGGTACTTATGCGTAGGCACCCGAATATCGTATCCCAAAAGGATAGGTGATCAAACTCAAAAAATAAGCAACACGGATTTCAAAGGTGATTGCAGTACGCACGTTTCATGCTACTTCAATTTATTTAAGTAATGCGAGCATTACCTTAATTGCAATATGAAGTATGAAGAGCAATCTTCAGCTGCACGAAAATGCAGAAAATTACTGTAGAAAAGACATATTATAAATGTGGCAACATTTCAAATCCAAGTGGGAGAGAGAATACATAAAAATCCAAATGTGAGGAAGAATACATAAGTCCATCTTGACATAGCCGAGTCTATCTAGCCTGATAGACTCGGCTATGTCAAGATGGACTTATGTATTCTTCCTCACATTTGGATTTTTATGTATTCTCTCTCCCACTTGGATTTGAAATGTTGCCACATTTATAATATGTCTTTTCTACAGTAACTTTCTGCATTTTCGTGCAGCTGAAGATTGCTCTTCATACTTCATATTGCAATTAAGGTAATGCTCGCATTACTTAAATAAATTGAAGTAGCATGAAACGTGTGCACTGCAATCACCTTTGAAATCCGTGTTGCTTATTTTTTGATATGTATATATATATATATATATATATATATTATAATCTTAGGGAATTTCAAAATCTGAACTTACATGGATATTCAATTTAATAATATCAAATTGAATTTTATAATGAAGAATATATTAATAATTTTGAGAAGAACCACCAAGATGCAATTCAAACAATGAAGGAGATCAGACACCATCAAGAAAAACGTACTCTTCAAAATACTGATTTAAAATCCATAAAATCCAAAAGAAAATTTATAATCCAAAAAATCTATAAAATATTAGATTAAAAATTTAATTCAGTTTAGTAAATTTATAAAAATTAAAGTGAATAATAGACTATATATATATATATATATATATATATATATATATATATATATATATATATATATATATATATATATATATATATATATGTATATGTAGAAATATATATATATATAGTTTTAGGGAAAAGAACCAAGGTTCATGAACTAATCCGCTTTGCATGCTGGCATAGTTTGGATGGTTTGATTGAGAACTGGTGATCCAGGAGGCTGTACCAGGCTCCAATCTGATTTGGCAATGTTTTTCTAAAACTATACATATTTTAGTTTCCCTAAAGCTATATATATATATATATATATATATATTTAATACTGTGAAACTTAATTTAATTTTAATTTCTAATGAATTGATTTTAATTGAGTTTTTACCCGTAATTTTGGATTTTTATCCCTAATATTATTATTATTATTATTATTATTATTATTATTATTATTATTATTATCATTATTATTATATATATAAATCAGCACACTCTGTAAAGTGGTTGGCATTAGAAGGGCATCCAACCATAGAAACCATGCCACAACAAGTGATTGGAGTCTGGACAGATCCCTGGTTGGCCAGCTCCTGTGAAACCATGCAAGCCATGATAGCATGGAAAATGGATGTTAGACAATTGTGATGATGATAATGTATGTATGAACGCATGTATCTGAAAAAACCGAAAATGGCTGAAATGCATCTGGCTCTTTTGCTGGCCTCTGCTAGGTTGCATTATATTTGTCTGTGATACTTATTTTATTTCTAACACAGCAAGTTCATAACAGACACTAACTCAGGATATGTACTGCAGTAACTGTCTTATCAACAGTGTCTATACATTAAGTATGCTATATAAATGGATATACATATATATGTGTTTATATGTGTGTGTGTGTGTGTGTGTGTGTGTGTGTGCACAAAAAAACACATTTATCCTATGTACAATAGTATCGGTAAATAAATTCAATAAGTAAACCTATAACTAACTCCTAAATTATATGACTAAATAGTGACCAATCCTTTAAGTCCATATATGTGTGTGTGTATATATAGGAAGGGCATCCAGCTGTAGAAACTCTGCCAAATTAGATTGGAGCCTGGTGTTGCCATCCAGTTTCATCAGTCCTCAGTCAAATCGTCCAACCCATGCTAGCATGGAAAGCGGACGTTAAACGATGATGATGATGATGATGATGATGATATATGTAAAAAAATTCATAAGGGAAATTTCTATTCCCAAGAATATAATTATTCGTTTATATTTATATAAAGGGCATTAGTACAGAAAAATAATAACGCCACACAGTGGACTTCTCAAAATAACCACATTTAGTACCTAATGCAAGGAAAAAACAACCAACAGAAGATGACCAACTTTCTTTTAAATAAACTTAACTGTGTATCGACCGATTTCGCGATTACTAGAATGAATCTAAATTTCGTTCATCAGCACAGTATTGTCCCAAAAATATATATAAATAAACAGAATTCTCACCTCACCAAAAACGAACAACTACGTATCCGACAGAGTAAAGGGAATGAAGTTTATCTGTATATCTCTTCATCAAAGAAGCGGGAAATACTTCCGGGTTGTTTTGGGGTACCCATGTGGAGACAGGAATAAAAAATTCAACATTGAATATATTCCGTGTATATATTTGATAAATAAATTCAAAAAAGGATAAAACTCTTTTACAGATAGACTTCATTCCCTTTACTCTGTCGGATACGTAGTTGTTCGTTTTTGGTGAGGTGAGAATTCTGTTTATTTATATATATTTTTGGGACAATACTGTGCTGATGAACGAAATCTAGATTCATTCTAGTAATCGCGAAATCGGTCGATACACAGTTAAGTTTATTTAAAAGAAAGTTGGTCATCTTCTGTTGGTTGTTTTTTCCTCACATTAGGTACTAAATGTGGCTATTTTGAGAGTCGACTGTGTGGCGTTATTATTTTTCTGTAATAATGCCCTTTATATAAATATATATGTGTGTGTGTATATATATATATATATATATATATATATATATGTATGTATGTGTGTATATATATATATGTATATGTGTATATATAAAGACCCCTCCCCTTTGGTCACGAATGACCATGGGATTGCACCTAGAATGTTACCCTGCGAGGCAGAAGTCTGGGCAAGGTTAATTAATAGAAGACCAGCAGTCACCCATGCATACCAGCAACCCCTCTCCATGCTACTGATGCTATCCAAGGGAAAGGCAAAGGGGCTGATACAGCTCGGCACCAGTGACATCACAACTCATTTCTACAGATGAGTGAACTGGAGCAACAGGAAACAAAGTGTCTTGTCATGATCATGAGCCCAAAACTCTAACCACTGAGCAATGTAACTTATAGATGACCAGAAAAATAGTATAATGAAAATATATTTAACTACAAGAAAATACGAATATCATGACAAATTGTTTTGTAACTTAAAGCATGTAAAGATAATTTATTTTATAAATTTAATAATAAATTAATTACTTACATGTCTAATAATATCTACTAGTTGCTTTGTAATTATATTACTAAAATTCTCTTCCAGTTGTTAGACAAT
Source organism: Octopus bimaculoides (assembly GCF_046866305.1). Taxonomy (NCBI): domain Eukaryota; kingdom Metazoa; phylum Mollusca; class Cephalopoda; order Octopoda; family Octopodidae; genus Octopus; species Octopus bimaculoides. The sequence continues at coordinate 150,458,427 of NC_142929.1, read as the reverse complement.
CATCTTATTACTTTACATTAATTTTATTATTATTGTCTTCCATAACTTTTAACATTCTATTTAAATACTGACTTTGTGTTCTTGAAATGTTACATCGAGACTTTAGTATTTAACAAAGACTACTTTCACCTGAGGATATAGCTTAATTTCTGCATTGTCTTTAAAAAGTTTTGGTATTAATGCAGACATGTAAGTACTTTATCTATTCTTAAATATGATGAAATAAATTACCTACAGATGCTTTAAGCTATGAAACAATTTATCATGATATTTGAATTTTCTTATAGTTAAATAAATTTTCATGATACTATTTCTCTCGTCATTTATAACTTTATACACTCCTAATCATTTTCCCTCGTATCATACAATATATTCTATATATTCAATATGTTTTGTAGAATGATACATTAAGGAGCTTTTTTTTTTTATGCATACTACTAGATTAATATTACTTGAACCTATGTATTGTAACTTATATATATATATGTGTGTGTATATATATATGTATATATATATGGGAGAATATACAAATAATAACAACAGACGAGGACAGGTGGTGTAAATAACAAAAGGATATATTAGTATGACGCTCGGGAATACGGAAAGTCTTTGACGTTTCGAGATACGCTCTTCAACAGAAAGAATACGGAGACAAGGAGAAAAACACGGAGAAAAAAAATTGAATAGTGTTCAGTCAACGGTCAATCATATATGTGTGTGTGTGTGTATATATATTCTAGCGGGTTAGATGTCCTATTATAGGCATCTCTGATGTGTTTAAATGTACACTGTATTTTAAATTTATATATATATATATATATAAATTTAAAATACAGTGTACATTTAAACTCATCAGAGATGCCTATAGTAGGAAATCTAACCCGCTAGAAAGAGCAGCCAAAATTCTACACCACAATTAGGGATAATTTCGAAAGGGAATGAAAAATAAAAACATTTGGCTGCTCTTTCTAGCGGGTTAAATGTCCTATTATAGGCATCTCTGATGTGTTTAAATGTACACTGTATTTTAAATGAATAATATATAGTATATTGACTAATTTTTTCTTCTCGCTAGACCACTGGTGGCAAATAAAATTTCTAAAAAATATTTGCTACCCTGAGATTTATTAGTAATGATAAAATGTGTTTTGGCTAATTTCTGGAAGAAAATTGGCATTTTTTTTGTATTTGCTGCCGATAAGGAAAACCGCACATGCGTGGTAATTTTTGAAAAATTAGACATATATGCACAAGTCATGTTTTCTATGTAAGTGCCTCGTGCATATATGTCAATCTAGGCTATTCCACTGATGACAGTTGGCCTTGCAAAATAATTTGTTTTGCTAAAATAACTTGAAACCTGGTTCGGAATATAGATGGTAAATGTTTTTATTTTTCATTCCCTTTCGAAATTACCCCTAATTGTGGTGTAGAGTTTTGGCTGCTCTTTCTAGCGGGTTAGATGTCCTATTATAGGCATCTCTGATGTGTTTTAATGTACACTGTATTTAAATGAATAATATATAGTCTATTGACTAAATTTTTCTTCTCGCTAGACCACTGGTAGTAAATAGAATTTCTAAAATTTTTTGCTACCCTGAGATTTATTAATATACATTTTCTCGTCTACGTTTTGTTTGCAATGTCCTGTACCCAGATATGCACCTATACATACAGGTGGATGTCGGTATGCACATACCTGTACGTATATATGCATATACTCATTTACTATTTGTTTTTACATGACCGAACACAGCATCACCAATCTGTAAGTAGTTTTCACAACTTTATATTTTCCGACGCTACTCTATCTCTTTCTCTTTCTCTTCAATTTTCCCCCTCTCGTTCTTCCTCTGTTTACTACTACGTATCTCTCTTTACCCCTCTTGTTCTTCCTCTGTTACTACTACGTATCTCCTTTTCCCCCCTCGTACTTCCTCTTTTCCTCTCGTTGCTCACCTATTCTTCTACTTCCTCCCTTTGTTTTTCCCTCTACCACTCTCTCTCTCTTCCCCTTACACCGGCATGGTCACATGCTTCCGGTCAATAACCCTTTTCTTCCTTGGCTATCGCCGAGCAAACACGCGAACTTACTTCGTCCCCACTTTCAAGTTCGTGCCTCACAGCGTTCATACATATAATTTTTCCCGTCTGGCCGTATAGCCTTTTCTGTTTGTTTTCCTGTCTTGTTTTTTGTCCGCCACTACATTCCTCCATGGCAAGGCTTAATTTGTGTATACAAATTTAATTTGCGGTCCATGGGAAGAGCTGTTTTAGCGATGCATCCTGCCCAGCTCTTCGAAACGCTGGTGTTAAAATGGGGGTAGCTGATGAAGAAGAATGTTCTCTATGTGGCTTGTGTGTTTTCTCGTTTACGTTTTGTTTACAATGTCCTGTACCCAGATATGCACCTATACATACAGGTGGATGTCGGTATGCACATACCTGTACGTATATATGCATATACTCATTTACTATTTGTTTATATATATATATATATATATATTAAAGAAGTGATTTTAAATTCTCAATCGCAGAATAATGCTAATAATATAGACTGAACAGGATAAACTACCCCTATTTTGCAGAGAAAAGTGTAGGTGGCTAGCTGTGGACTCGAACTCACATCCCCGTGATTACGCGTCACGATGCTTTAAGACATCTCAACACTTCTAAAAGCAAACTTCGTTTCTTTATTTACGTTTGTCATAATTTGAATTTAACATATGTGAGCGTCTCATAAAGCGAGATTTATATATCTTAAATTTACAGAGGAATTTGTAGTGGGTAGTTTAGCTTAATCGGTCAAAGCATCATGACGCGTAATCACGGGGATGTGAGTTCGAGTCCACAGCTAGCCACCTACACTTTTCTCTGCAAAATAGGGGTAGTTTATCCTGTTCAGGCTATATTATTAGCATTATTCTGCGATTGAGAATTTAAAATCACTTCTTTTACTTTCTAAGACATCTCAACGCTTCTAAAAGCAAACTTCGTTTGTTTATTTATGCTTGTCGTAATTTGAATTTAATATATATATATATATATATATATATATATATAGGTAGGTGTGATTGAAAATAAATGTCCAACCATACTCTTTCTTGTTGACTCCGCATATTTTCAATTATGAATTCGCACATGGCAGACGCCCAAGCACACACCTGGAAGTACGTATAATCTGAAGGTGGATGATTTTTATACTCTGCTACATTCTCAACAGGATATACGATATCTCTATACATACATACGTGTGTGTGTATGTGTGGTGCAAAAATTAAGAAAAGTATGAAGATGAGGTAAAAAAAAGTAAAGAAAAGTATGTATTAGGTTGAGGCTCAGGAAAATTGGAAGAAGACTTAAAAATTTCAGGCAGATGTACTTTGGCAGAAAGAATTGACGAAGGGAAATATAGGAGAGCAAAAAAACCAAACCTGTTTCAGTTAGACTGTGTACGTACGACGACGATGACGATGACGATGATGATGATGATGATGACGACGACGACGACGACGACTACCATCACCACCACCACTACCGTCGCTGCCACCGTCACCACCACCACCACCATCACCACCACCACCACCACATTCATCATCATCATCATCATCATGACCATCATCTTCATCATCATCATCATTATCACCACCACCACCATCGCCACCACCACTGCTGCCAACACCATTACCATCCTCCTTCTCCTCCTCCTCCTCCTCCTCCTCATCATCATCATCATCATCACCATCTTCAATTTAACATCACTTTCACCATGCTGGCACAAGTTGGACGTTTTGACAAGAGTAGACAAGCCAGAGAGCTCTCTTCCAGCTTCCTCTATATGTCTGTTTTCGCATGGTCTCTCCATCTCGATGCCCCTCCTGTCTAATCAAATTGACAGAGGTGTTAGAACATAAAAGACAGGATGCATTGAGTTATTTGTTCTGACTCATTGCATTCTGATTTAAAATCTTGTCTATGTCTCTCTCTGTCAATCTCGACCTGATGAAAGTGGTGATAAGCTTTGGAAATCCTTAAACAAGTGCACAAATATTTCAGCTGATTACTAAAAATATTGGTATTTAAGATAAAAAGAGAGAAATGCATATAAATCTTGAAGGTCTGTAATAATGAATGAACTCCAAATAATGTACACACATGCACACATACAGGCTTCACACATACAGATGCTTGCTCATACACACACACATGCACAAATGCAGTTTTTTACTCTCTCTCGCTCACATACATACACACTTACACCCATGCACAAATGCATTCTCTCCCTTTCTCTCTTTCTCTCATACACACACACAAATGCATTGTCTCTCTCTCTCACACACACACACAAATGCATTCTCTCTCTCTCTCTCGCACACACACACACATACAAATGCATTCTCTCTCTCTCTCTCTCTCACACACACAAATGCATTCTCTCTCTCTCTCACACACACACACACAAATGCATTCTCTCTCTCTCACACACACACACAAATGCATTCTCTCTCTCTCTTTATCTCTCTCTCTCACACACACACACAAATGTATTCTCTCTCACACACACACACACACACACATACACACACACATGTATATCAATACCACCTTCATCATCATCATCGACACTGGCGATGATGCTGGTGATGGGCAGACGACATGGAACTACCAAAGAATAGGTCTATGTTAGTTCCATTTATTTGAAGTTTTTAAAGAAATTTTTTGGTTTTGGTACAATGAAATGGTTATCTCATTCCTCTTTATGACGGAAAAATAAACGATTTATCATCAGACATTTTTGTGCATTTCTGTAGTAAAAACATTTTTACACATGTAATAATATAAGTTTGTCTAGCCTATACTCCACCCCAAGAATTCTGAATATGGTTTTGAAAATTTTGTAAACAACAACATAAATTTTAGAGAAAAGAAAAGCTTCTAAATGAAATAAAATGAAAATAATAACATTTAAACAATCACCAAAGTTTGTACTATACAGAAATATATGACAAGTTTACTAACAATAAGCAACAACAACAACAACTTGAAGATGGTCACAAAAGCAATAAATCTTTTACCAATGTTGCTTGCCAAAACAAACTTCTGAACATGAGTAAACTTTCAGAAAATAATAATATCAATAATAATAATAATAATAATAATAATATGCTTGTGATGCATGTGTCTGGTGTACTCTTATCAGATGGGTAGTCATGAGGGGTATACTGGGCTTCTTATATCTTACCCCAGTGTCACCTTGATGGCATGCACTGCTCTCTCACCCAATAATAATAATAATGATAATAATAATAATAATAATAATAATAATAATAATAATAATAATAATAATAATAATAATAATATTTTGGGACACTATGTTCTGCTGAGGTCGACTTTGCTTTTCATCTTCTCAGAGTTGATAAATTAAGTGCCACTGGGGGTTGATGTAATCGACTAGTCCCCTCCCTTGAAATTTCAGGCCTTGTGCCTATAGCAGAAAGAATTATTATCATCATTATTATTATTATTATTATTATTATTATTATTATTATTATTATTATTATTATTATATGTCTAACTTTTGCTTTGTGTTTGTACAAGTTGACTCCAAGTCTCACCCAGAGACCTCAAGAGATGAGTTAGAAGTTCAAGTTGGTATTATGCCCTGGGTGTCATATATTTGGTTTTGCACAAAGTATTGTTCTAGAGAATGTTTAAGAAAACATTAAAAAATTATAAGTTTGTTTTAAAATTTGAGATTATATACACAATATTTTATGCAGGATATGGGCAGTTCCCATGTGCACTATCTTTTGAATTTCTGCCATTTTGGGGTTTCTTGGTATCTGAGCAAGGTAGGAATCAACTCCTTTTGCTATCATTCCTAGGGCATCTATGACAATAGGCATTGTTTTAGTCTTGAGGTTCCACATTTTGCCAATTTGTATTTCAAGATCTTTATACTTGCTCAGTTTTTGGTTGGTCTTGACAGACACATTTATGTCAATTGGGACAGTTATATCGATGAGGAGTTATGATTTTTGTCTGAAATCGATGAGTAGATATGATTTTTGCTAGAAGTCTTTCAATATAATGTCTGGCCTATTTGCATTCATCTTTCTGTCAGTTTGAACAGTGAAGTTCCAGAGGAGTGAGTATGATCATTTTCAAGCATTGAGTGGTTTGTATCCCCACCAATTTTTATCATGGGGCAGGCCCAGGTTTTTGTAAATTGCCCAATGAACATACTGCTCTGCTCTATCATGTCTATTGAGATTCTCTATAGGTGCAAGACTGCACATGGAAACAACATGATCAATGGTTTCATTTTGTTGTTTACATATACGACATGTTGGGCTACTGTTGTTCTTTAATATGTTGACCTGGTAGCTCCTTGTAGGTAGGCATTGATCTTGGGCTGCTATGATAAACACTTCTGTTTCTGATTTTAAGCCAGAAGACACTAACCATTGATGAGTAAGGGCTTTGTCAACATCGGCATTATTAGCTCTCTTTGGGTATTTGTCATTGAGAGGTTTTTCTTGCTTATTATTACTAGTATTATTATTACTATTATTATTATTATTATTATTATTATTATTATTATTATGTTGCTGTTGTTTTTGTTGCTTTTACCATCCTTTAGAAGCAGAGACCATCTATTTTTTTTGTATAATTTTAAGTTTTCAAATAAATGTAGGAATAAAATAAAGAACTTCCTTTTTTAAATTAATATAAGTCAACAACAAATACATCATTAGAAGAAACTACTTTCAATTCTAGCTTCTGATAACAGAAAAGATTTGTTATGTGTCTCTTTGTTATTGACTGTATGACGTTTGGTGTTTTTCGTGGTTGACTTGTTTGATGGCAAATTTGCTTGAAGAAAATATGCAAAGAATAAGGAAGAGGAGGTGGAGAGGGGGGGAGATAAAAAGAGAGAGGGTGAGAGAAAGAGGAAGAAGAGAGAGTAAGACAGACAGAGAGAGAGATACAAGTGGCTAGAATTATTTTAGTGTCTTTTCTATGATTGTTCATTCTTGAAGATTACTGAAGATTATTGAGCTTGCTATGGTGATCATTTGATGTATGTAGATTATGATATTACTTTCATTCTCTAAAAATCTAAGTTCAGTAGCCATTGTTTGTTCTTGATGGGTTGGCATATGGCTTGTTGCTCAAATAGACTTGATAGACTTGAAGATGAAACTGAATTAACACATTAGATACTGCAGGTGCAAATATATTATCAATAAGTAACCCTTCTGTCATTTTCTTCCTATATTTATTTTTTCAGAAAATTTTGATTATCAAGCAGGAAGTTGTCTTAACAGCAAAACATGTTTCAATATAAGGTTCAACATGATTAATTCATCTGTATGAATGTTTATATTCATAGACAATTTATTTTATATAGTCAAGAATGTGTGTGTGTACGTGTATGTGTGTGTGATAGCCAGCTAGTTTAGAAGATTTTTTGTTTTTGCAATCATAAGAATTTGTGAGTGAAATTAAGTAGATAGATGTTGTGTAGCAGCCTGTCTCATGGATTGCATCTATGACTGAAATAGTCAGCTTTGTTGCAGATTTTATCATGCTTATTTTACCTGAATGTTATGTTAAAGATAAGTATTTCATTCGAATACTCAACCATTTATGCATATACAGGATGGCTCAAAAATAGGTTTACAATTATTCAGCTATCTCATTCATATATTAACTGTTTAGATCTTAATTATATGAAACCATTGTTCTATGCTAATTTAGTTAATTGTAAGACAGAAATTTAAATGTAATAAAAGGTTTTAAAAGAAATTTAAAGTGCCTACGTGATAACATAACACTAACCCTAATTTTGGGCCACCCTGTACATATGTGAATTCCTGAAAACCAATTGTATTATTACACAAATCAATTCACTCACCTTCTTCTTTGGTATTAGTGGTAGCAGCAATATATATGTTTGTGTGTATATGTATATATATATCTATATCTATATCTATATTTGCCTTCTTTTTACTTCACATTGTTCTGACCTTACCCATGATCCTTTATACATACATACATACATACATACATACATACATACATACATACATACATACATATATACATATATATATATATATATATATATATATATATATATATATATATAAGGGATCGTGGGTAAGGCCAGAACAATGCAAAGTAAAAGCAAGGCAGATCACAAGAAAAGAAATATATGAATTAATGTAGACTTACCTTGTATTCAATATTTCATCTTCAAGAAATTAAGATGTGCGTATATATGTGTGTATATATATATAATTAATAATATCAGGGTAAGAAAAAATTTCAGAAATTTTTTACTACCAGTGGCCTAGCGTGTAGAAAAATTAGTCAATAGACTATATATTATTCATATAAATACAGTGTACATTTAAACACATAAGAGGCATCCGTCATAGGATATATATATATATATATATATATATATATATATAAGAGCGATGGAAAAATGGATGATACAAGAATTTTTATTAATTACTACAATTGTATCTAGCATTGATATTCATAATACACACATACATACATACATACATACATACATACATACTTACATACACACATACACACATTAATATATGTGTGTGTGTGTCATCATCATCATCATCATCATCGTTTAACGTCTGCTTTCCATGCTAGCATGGGTTGGACGATTTGACTGAGGACTGGTGAAACCGGATGGCAACACCAGGCTCCAGTCTGATTTGGCAGAGTTTCTACAGCTGGATGCCCTTCCTAACGCCAACCACTCAGAGAGTGTAGTGGGTGCTTTTACGTGTCACCCGCACGAAAACGGCCACGCTCGAAATGGTGTCTTTTATGTGCCACCCGCACAAGCCAGTCCAGGGGCACTGGCAACGATCTCGCTCGAAAATCCTACAGGAGCCAGTCAGGCGGTACTGGCAACGGCCACGCTCAAAATGGTGCATCTCATGTGCCACCCGCACAAGAACCAGTCCAGGGGCACTGGCAACGATCTTACTTGGCTTGCCGGGTCTTCTCACGCACAGCCCATTTCCAAAGGTCTCGGTCCGTAGTCATCGCCTCGGTGAGGCCCAATGTACGAAGGTCTTGCCTCACCACCTCAGCCCAGGTCTTCCTGGGCCTACCTCTTCCACGGGTTCCCTCAACTGTTAGGGTGTGGCACTTTTTCACGCAGCTATCCTCCTCCATTCTCACCACATGTCCATACCAGCGCAATCTATATATATATATATATATTATATATATATATATATATATATATATATATACATATATATATATATATATATATATATATATATATATGTGTGTACATACATACATATATATACATACATGAGAGAGAGAGGGAGGAGAAAGGTAAGTGCTATGCTGATTAGTGATGTAGTGGTGCACTAGTTAAAAATACATGTCCTTTGCATATTCAAGATTGCATCACAGAGCCAGGACATACTTAATCTCTCAAAGTTGGTAACTTTGTACCAGATACAAATAACTCCTACACCAGACTAATGTTCGTACATTCTAAATCATGTAACCACTTGTAAAATATGTATAATGCAAAACTTCATTCTTGAACCGAGTCATCCTGGAACATACTCTTCTCTTATTCAAACTGACTAATTATCACATTAATTTTATTCATTTATCTCTATTCCAAACACTAGAGTATACTTTTCTCTTTAAACTTGGTATTTATAAGTGCAATAGAACTAATGAATATAATTACATTTACAATATTAACAACAGTATTATGAGAAGGTCATGCTTCCTGATCAAAGATAACTAGACAAAATTTGACTTGAGCTTGATGTTCAAGAAAGATAAATGTACAGGATACCCATTAGATATTTGAAATGAGATGGAATCACACTTTAATACATTAATGTCCTTGAAAGAATCAGGTAGGCAGAGGTTGACAAACAGCAAAAGGTATAAATATTCAAAAGTATCGGTATGGCCTTCAACATAGAGGTTGACATGAGAATTCATATTGCTGTAGTGTGGCTTTCAGATAAATATATGCTTATCTTTCATTGAATGAAAGTAAAGCATTAATCATAGTTAATAAGATACTGTCTTGAGACAACCAACAAATGGGAAATTTTCACATTATTGACTTTACTGTACAGAAAATTTACACTCTGGTCATTGAGAAAGGCCTTCAATCATGATTGCTCAACATCGTATTTTTAATTTGATAGAGATACCATACAACACTTCGTTTTTGGATTTGGTTTGCAAGATTCTTTGTGAGTTCGTGTGTTGAAGCATATTCTGTTGTGTCTGGGGAGAGTTATTCTTTTTTTGTGCCTTATGATTTAACACACTTACCGGTAAAATTTCCACTTATTTCTTATTAATTTTTCTAAAATTTTCGTTGCTTCTTGCAACCTTTTCGATAGTCAAGACTATTGAAAAGGTTGCAAGATGCAACGAAAATTTTAGAAAAATAAAAATAAGAGATAGGTGAAAATTTTACTGGTGAATGTGTTAAATTATAAGGCACAAAAGAAAATGACTCTCCCCAAACATACCATACAATGTTACATTAAACCCCACTTGATTAGGGCTCAAAAGATTGATCTCTGTGTATGAAGGTGATGCTGATTAGGTTGGTCAAAAAGTACAAAGTAATGACAGAAGCAAAGCTTTACCAAAACAAATCAGCTGGTTGGTATTTTCTTAAAGGATCTGAGAGCTATTTTAAACCAGACAGGATCGTGCTTGATCAGAAGAAACAGAGAATGACATGAAGTATTTAAAAAGAGCTGACACGAATATACATTTCAATAATCCAGAAGGGACAGCAAATTCTGACACCATTGAGTAACCTGTGCTTCAGAATATCAAATAGCAAGTAGTTTCTAGAAAGAGATGTTTTTATGAAGACCATAATATTATGTTATGATATTAAACTGAGTGTGTTTGTGTGTTCTTAAATGATTATCATAATTCTTCTATGAGGTAACAGTTTCATTTTCAATATGATCTTAAATGAAATCACCTGCCAAGTAAGTACAACTCTAAAATTGCACTACAGCACTATTGTCATTAAGATAAATATCAGTCTTCACCCTTTACTCTCTCCCTGTATTTGAAAAAATTATATTTATGGGTGGAATAAATGGTGGAAAAGAAGCCTAAATGTTTACAATATTTAGTTTCATTTTTCAGTGTTTTTTCAGAACTCAATTTTTGTTGGAGACAAATTTGCTTTTATTCAGCC
>NC_142929.1:150414667-150439667 GCF_046866305.1 Octopus bimaculoides | reverse complement strand
ACCCCCTCCACCGGAAGTTCATTCGTCTGTCATCCCACCCCCTCCACCGGAAGTTTCATTCCTCTGTCATCCCACCCCCTCCACCGGAAGTTCATTCCTCTGCCATCCCACCCCCACCACCGGAAGTTCATTCCTCTGTCATCCCACCCCCTCCACCGGAAGTTCATTCCTCTGCCATCCCACCCCCTCCACCGGAAGTTCATTCCTCTGTCATCCCACCCCCTCCACCGGAAGTTCATTCGTCTGTCATCCCACCCCCTCCACCGGAAGTTTCATTCCTCTGTCATCCCACCCCCTCCACCGGAAGTTCATTCCTCTGCCATCCCACCCCCTCCACCGGAAGTTCATTCCTCTGTCATCCCACCCCCTCCACCGGAAGTTCATTCCTCTGCCATCCCACCCCCTCCACCGGAAGTTCATTCCTCTGTCATCCCACCCCCTACACCGGAAGTTCATTCCTCTGTCATCCCACCCCCTCCACCGGAAGTTCATTCCTCTGCCATCCCACCCCTCCACCGGAAGTTCATTCCTCTGTCATCCCACCCCCTCCACCGGAAGTTCATTCCTCTGCCATCCCACCCCCTCCACCGGAAGTTCATTCCTCTGCCATCCCACCCCCTCCACCGGAAGTTCATCTCTCTGTCATCCCGCCCCCTCCACCGGAAGTTCATTCCTCTGTCATCCCACCCCTCCACCGGAAGTTCATTCCTCTGTCATCCCACCACCTCCACCGGAAGTTCATTCCTCTGTCATCCCACCCCTCCACCGGAAGTTCATTCCTCTGTCATCCCACCCCCTCCACCGGAAGTTCATTCCTCTGTCATCCCACCCCCTCCACCGGAAGTTCATTCCTCTGTCATCCCACCCCTCCACCGGAAGTTCATTCCTCTGTCATCCCGCCCCCTCCACCGGAAGTTCATCCCTTTGTCATCCTGTCAACCTCGGCTGTCTCCCGGAACCCATCTAGTGGCCTTGGCCATCCTCTCCCCTACCTTTGGGTAGCGCATTAAGGTTGAGAAATGTTTGCAGGTTGTAGGTACTGTTTTGCTTATGAATTCTTCCAATTGCAAGTTTTCTTTTCAGGTACACGACACTGCTTTTCCCCTTCCCAAGCTACAGGCCCACACCCCCAACACCCATACTGTTAGGATTGGCACTCTCAACGTCGGCACGCTGAAAGGTAGATCTGGTGAAATTGTTGAGATGCTTGAACGGAGATGCGTAGATATGTGCTGCATCCAGGAAGTAAGATGGAGAGGAGGTTCTGCAAGGTTCCTCACAGGCAAAGAACACAGGTACAAGATTTTCTGGGCAGGGAACACTGACGGGGTCGGGGGCGTAGGAATACTTCTAGCGGAGAAATGGGTGGATAAGGTAATCGAGGTCGTTAGAGTAAGTGGCAGAGTACTTAAGATCAGACTAGTGCTTCATCATAGATTAGCTACTGTCATCTCAGCCTATGCACCTCAACCTGGGCTACCAGATGGTCTGAAAGACCAATTCTATGACACCCTCTTGCAAACTACCTCGTCGACGAGTGACAGGGACCTTCTCTTTGTGGCTGGAGACTTCAACGGTCATGTCGGACGTCGTGCTGGGGGCTTCCATGGCATACATGGAGGCTATGGCTTCGGTTCCCGCAACGAGGAGGGAACCAGACTGCTGGAGTTCTGTGATGCAACCAATCTTATGGTCTGCAATACCAACTTCAGGAAACCTGCCAGTCACCTAGTCACCTACCGCTCCGGCAGACACTCTAGCCAAATCGACTACATCCTCGCCAGAAATAGGGAAAGAGGGCGGCTTATAAATGCCAAAACCTACCCTGGCGAAGAATGTACCCCACAACATAGATTAGTAGTTAGCGACTTTGGGATCAAGGCAAAATGGGTGCCCAGAATTAGACAGGCTTGGAGAAGAAGGGTGTGGAAGCTTAAAGACCCTGCAAACGGACAGAGACTTAGAGACAAGTTACTTGAAGCATTTAACGAAATAGAAGGGGATATAGCATCATACAACGTGGAAGACAATTGGAGATTTCTGCGGGACAACCTGTTGAAAGCCACCGACCAGATTTGTGGGTGGTGTAAGGTCCCCTCCCAACCCAGAGTAACGTGGTGGTGGAACAAGGAGGTAGACAGGGCTATTAGACAAAAGAAACAAGCTTGGAAGGACTGGAAGAACGGTGGTAGCAGGGAATTGTACCAATGTGCCAGAAGGGAGGCTAGGCGACAGGTTTATTTAGCCAGAGGGGAAGCAGATAAGGAAAGATTTGCCAATGTTCTGCGCCGTGAGGACCAAAGACTCGAGGTATTTCGGGTTGCAAGACAGTGTAGGAGAGAGAATAGTGATGTTGTAGGAGAGAAATGTGTTCGCATGGATGATGGTACGCTTGCATTAAATGAGGATGCAAAGAAAGAGGTCTGGAGATGCCACTACGATAGATTGCTTAATAAAGAGAATGAATGGGAGAAAGAGAGCCTGCCTTATGTCGACCCAATAGAGGGACCAGCTATCCGAGTTGATAGTACCAGGGTAGATAAAGCAATTAAGAGTATGAAGACCGGGAAAGCCCCCGGCCCATCAGGAATCACTGCAGAGATGCTCAAAATATCTGGCAGTGTTGGCTATAGCCTAGTCACCCGTATTACGAACCAGGTGATACACGAAGGAGTCATACCCTATGACTGGTGTAGCAGCATCATAGTCAACTGCTACAAAGGTAAAGGGGACGCTTTAGATACAAATAATTACAGAGGCATCAAGCTGTTAGATCAGGTTATGAAAGTTACAGAGAGGGTCATAGCCCAACTAATTAGGGAGCAAATCAATTTAGATGAGATGCAGTTTGGGTTCGTGCCAGGTAAAAGCACTACTGATGCCTTATTTCTAGTGAGACAGTTGCAAGAGAAATACCTAGCCAAGGATAAACCTCTGTACCTGGCTTTCGTTGACATGGAGAAAGCCTTTGACAGGGTCCCCCGATCCCTTATCTGGTGGTCAATGAGGAAACTTGGGATAGAAGAATGGCTAGTGAGAGCTGTGCGAGCCATGTACAGAGATGCGGCCAGTAAGGTGAGGGTTGGAAATGAGTACAGCAATGAATTCCGGGTAGAGGTAGGGGTCCACCAAGGTTCCGTCCTCAGCCCCCTATTATTTACCATAGTCCTCCAGGCAATCACAGAGGAGTTCAAGACAGGTTGCCCCTGGGAGCTCCTCTATGCTGATGACCTTGCCCTAATTGCGGAGTCACTATCAGAACTAGAGGAGAAGTTTCAGGTGTGGAAGCAAGGTCTAGAATTGAAGGGCCTTAGAGTCAACCTAGCTAAAACCAAAATCCTAATAAGTAGGAAGGTAGATAAAACACAAACCCCTTCAGGTAGATGGCCCTGCTCAGTATGTAGAAAAGGAGTAGGTAGTAACTCTATAAGATGTACCCGGTGCAAGCTATGGACACATAAGAGGTGCAGCAACATCAAAGGCAGGTTAACTAGCAAGTTAGTTTTTGTTTGTGGCAGATGTTCAGGTGCAATAAAGACTGCAAACAAACAGGAAACAACTTCTATCTCATTCCAGGGTGAAAAACTAGAGGTAGTCGATAGCTTCCGCTATCTGGGCGACCAAGTTAGTAGTGGGGGTGGGTGCGCTGAAAGTGTAGCTGCTAGAATAAGAATAGCCTGGGCAAAGTTTAGAGAGCTCTTACCCCTGCTGGCGACAAAGGGACTCTCACTCAGAGTAAAAGGCAGACTGTATGACGCATGCGTACGAACAACCATGCTACATGGCAGTGAAACATGGGCTGTAACTGCTGAGGACATACGTAAGCTCGCAAGGAATGAAGCCAGTATGCTCCGTTGGATGTGTAATGTCAATGTGAATACCCGTCAGAGTGTAAGTATCTTGAGAGAAAAGCTGAACATTAGAAGCATCAGTTGTGGCGTGCAAGAGAGACGATTGTGCTGGTATGGACATGTGGTGAGAATGGAGGAGGATAGCTGCGTGAAAAAGTGCCACACCCTAACAGTTGAGGGAACCCGTGGAAGAGGTAGGCCCAGGAAGACCTGGGCTGAGGTGGTGAGGCAAGACCTTCGTACATTGGGCCTCACCGAGGCGATGACTACGGACCGAGACCTTTGGAAATGGGCTGTGCGTGAGAAGACCCGGCAAGCCAAGTAAGATCGTTGCCAGTGCCCCTGGACTGGTTCTTGTGCGGGTGGCACATGAGATGCACCATTTTGAGCGTGGCCGTTGCCAGTACCGCCTGACTGGCTCCTGTAGGATTTTCGAGCGAGATCGTTGCCAGTGCCCCTGGACCGGCTTGTGCGGGTGGCACATAAAAGACACCATTTCGAGCGTGGCCGTTTTCGTGCGGGTGACACGTAAAAGCACCCACTACACTCTCTGAGTGGTTGGCGTTAGGAAGGGCATCCAGCTTTAGAAACTCTGCCAAATCAGACTGGAGCTTGGTGTTGCCATCCGGTTTCACCAGTCCTCAGTCAAATCGTCCAACCCATGCTAGCATGGAAAGCGGACGTTAAACGATGATGATGATGATGATGATATATATATATATATATACATATACATTATATATATATATATATATATAATGAGTACAGCAAATATACATTATATATATATATATATATATAATGAGTACAGCAATGAATTCCGGGTAGAGCTAGGGGTCCACCAAGGTTCCGTCCTCAGCCCCCTATTATTTACCATAGTCCTCCAGGCAATCACAGAGGAGTTCAAGACAGGTTGCCCCTGGGAGCTCCTCTATGCTGATGACCTTGCCCTAATTGCGGAGTCACTATCAGAACTAGAGGAGAAGTTTCAGGTGTGGAAGCATGGTCTAGAATTGAAGGGCCTTAGAGTCAACCTAGCTAAAACCAAAATCCTAATAAGTAGGAAGGTAGATAAAACACAAACCCCTTCAGGTAGATGGCCCTGCTCAGTATGTAGAAAAGGAGTAGGTAGTAACTCTATAAGATGTACCCGGTGCAAGCTATGGACACATAAGAGGTGCAGCAACATCAAAGGCAGGTTAACTAGCAAGTTAGTTTTTGTTTGTGGCAGATGTTCAGGTGCAATAAAGACTGCAAACAAACAGGAAACAACTTCTATCTCATTCCAGGGTGAAAAACTAGAGGTAGTCGATAGCTTCCGCTATCTGGGCGACCAAGTTAGTAGTGGGGGTGGGTGCGCTGAAAGTGTAGCTGCTAGAATAAGAATAGCCTGGGCAAAGTTTAGAGAGCTCTTACCCCTGCTGGCGACAAAGGGACTCTCACTCAGAGTAAAAGGCAGACTGTATGACGCATGCGTACGAACAACCATGCTACATGGCAGTGAAACATGGGCTGTAACTGCTGAGGACATATGTAAGCTCGCAAGGAATGAAGCCAGTATGCTCCGTTGGATGTGTAATGTCAATGTGAATACCCGTCAGAGTGTAAGTATCTTGAGAGAAAAGCTGAACATTAGAAGCATCAGTTGTGGCGTGCAAGAGAGACGATTGCGCTGGTATGGACATGTGGTGAGAATGGAGGAGGATAGCTGCGTGAAAAAGTGCCACACCCTAACAGTTGAGGGAACCCGTGGAAGAGGTAGGCCCAGGAAGACCTGGGCTGAGGTGGTGAGGCAAGACCTTCGTACATTGGGCCTCACCGAGGCGATGACTACGGACCGAGACCTTTGGAAATGGGCTGTGCGTGAGAAGACCCGGCAAGCCAAGTAAGATCGTTGCCAGTGCCCCTGGACTGGTTCTTGTGCGGGTGGCACATGAGATGCACCATTTTGAGCGTGGCCGTTGCCAGTACCGCCTGACTGGCTCCTGTAGGATTTTCGAGCGAGATCGTTGCCAGTGCCCCTGGACTGGCTTGTGCGGGTGGCACATAAAAGACACCATTTCGAGCGTGGCCGTTTTCGTGCGGGTGACACGTAAAAGCACCCACTACACTCTCTGAGTGGTTGGCGTTAGGAAGGGCATCCAGCTGTAGAAACTCTGCCAAATCAGACTGGAGCCTGGTGTTGCCATCCGGTTTCACCAGTCCTCAGTCAAATCGTCCAACCCATGCTAGCATGGAAAGCGGACGTTAAACGATGATGATGATGATGATGATATATATATATATATACATATACATTATATATATATATATATATATATATATATATATATATATATATACATATACGTTATATATATATATATATATATATATATATATATATATATATATATATACATATACATTATATATATATATATATATATAATCATCAATATATAGGGATTGACAGTAACCTGCTTCTCCAACATACTGAGAATTCAGAAATAGCAGTCAAAGAACTACTGATTTCAAAACTACAAATTATTACTCCAGATTGATAGCGATATTGATAGCTAAATTAACTAAAGGCAAGTGTTTTTTACTCTTCTCTATTGTTTTTTGTTCTGTGTGTATCAAAAATATCGCTATCAATCTGGAGTAATAATTTGTAGTTTTGAAATCAGTAGTTCTTTGACTGCTATTTCTGAATTCTCAGTATGTTGGAGAAGCAGGTTACTGTCAATCCCTATATATTCATGATTATAAATTTTACCGAAGAAGGTTTTTTTCATACTGAGCTACCCGGCAGAATTGTTAATTATTAATTTTATTACTAATTGATGATTCCCTGCCCTGCATATCTATATATATATATATATATATATATATATATATATATATATACATATACATTATATATATATATATATATATATATATATATACATATACATTATATATATATATATATATATATATATATATATATATATACATATACATTATATATATATATATATATATATATATATATACATATACATTATATATATATATATATATATATATATACATATACATTATATATATATATATATATATATATATATATATATATATATATATATACATATACATTATATATATATATATATATATATATATATATATATATATATACATATACATTATATATATATATATATATATATATATATACATTATATATATATATATATATACATATACATTATATATATATATATATATATATATATATACATTATATATATATATATATATATATATATATATATATACATATACATTATATATATATATATATATATATATATATATATATATATATATATATATATATATACATATACATTATATATATATATATACATATACATTATATATATATATATATATATATATATATACATATACATTATATATATATATATATATATATATATACATATACATTATATATATATATATATATATATATATATATAGATTGCTTAATAAAGAGAATGAATGGGAGAAAGAGAGCCTGCCGTATGTCGACCCAATTGAGGGACCAGCTATCCGAGTTGATAGTACCAGGGTAGATAAAGCAATTAAGAGTATGAAGACCGGGAAAGCCCCCGGCCCATCAGGAATCACTGCAGAGATGCTCAAAATATCTGGCAGTGTTGGCTATAGCCTAGTCACCCGTATTACGAACCAGGTGATACACGAAGGAGTTATACCCAATGACTGGTGTAGCAGCATCATAGTCAACTGCTACAAAGGTTAAGGTGACGCTTTAGATACAAATAATTACAGAGGCATCAAGCTGTTAGATCAGGTTATGAAAGTTACAGAGAGGGTCATAGCCCAACTAATTAGGGAGCGAATCAATTTAGATGAGATGCAGTTTGGGTTTGTGCCAGGTAAAAGCACTACTGATGCCTTATTTCTAGGTGAGACAGTTGCAGGAGAAATACCTAGCTAAGGATAAACCTCTGTACCTGGCTTTCGTTGACATGGAGAAAGCCTTTGACAGGGTCCCCCGATCCCTTATCTGGTGGTCAATGAGGAAACTTGGGATAGAAGAATGGTTAGTGAGAGCTGTGCGAGCCATGTACAGAGATGCTGCCAGTAAGGTGAGGGTTGGAAATGAGTACAGCAATGAATTCCGGGTAGAGGTAGGGGTCCACCAAGGTTCCGTCCTCAGCCCCCTCTTATTTATCATAGTCCTCCAGGCAATCACAGAGGAGTTCAAGACAGGTTGCCCCTGGGAGCTCCTCTATGCTGATGACCTTGCCCTAATTGCGGAGTCACTATCAGAACTAGAGGAGAAGTTTCAGGTGTGGAAGCAAGGTCTAGAATTGAAGGGCCTTAGAGTCAACCTAGCTAAAACCAAAATCCTAATAAGTAGGAAGGTAGATAAAACACAAACCCCTTCAGGTAGATGGCCCTGCTCAGTATGTAGAAAAGGAGTAGGTAGTAACTCTATAAGATGTACCCGGTGCAAGCTATGGACACATAAGAGGTGCAGCAACATCAAAGGCAGGTTAACTAGCAAGTTAGTTTTTGTTTGTGGCAGATGTTCAGGTGCAATAAAGACTGTAAACAAACAGGAAACAACTTCTATCTCATTCCAGGGTGAAAAACTAGAGGTAGTCGATAGCTTCCGCTATCTGGGCGACCAAGTTAGTAGTGGGGGTGGGTGCGCTGAAAGTGTAGCTGCTAGAATAAGAATAGCCTGGGCAAAGTTTAGAGAGCTCTTACCCCTGCTGGCAACAAAGGGACTCTCACTCAGAGTAAAAGGCAGACTGTATGACGCATGCGTACGAACAGCCATGCTACATGGCAGTGAAACATGGGCTGTAACTGCTGAGGACATACGTAAGCTCGTAAGGAATGAACCCAGTATGCTCCGTTGGATGTGTAATGTCAATGTGAATACCCGTCAGAGTGTAAGTATCTTGAGAGAAAAGCTGAACATTAGAAGCATCAGTTGTGGTGTGCAAGAGAGACAATTGCGCTGGTATGGACATGTGGTGAGAATGGTTGAGGATAGCTGCGTGAAAAAGTGCCACACCCTAACAGTTGAGGGAACCTGTGGAAGAGGTAGGCCCAGGAAGACATAAACACACCAACATTGGGCCTCACCGAGGCGATGACTACTGACCGAGACCTTTGGAAATGTGCTGTGCGTGAGAAGACTTGGCAAGCCAAGTAAGATCATTGCCAGTGCCCCTGGATTGGTTCTTGTGCGGGTGGCACATGTGATGCACCATTGTGAGCGTAGCCGTTGCCAGTACCGCCTGACTGGCTCCCGTAGGATTTTCAAGCGAGATCGTTGCCAGTGCCCCTGGACTGGCTTGTGCGGGTGGCACATAAAAGACACCATTTCGAGCGTGGCCGTTTTCGTGCGGGTGACACGTAAAAGCACCCACTACACTCTCTGAGTGGTTGGCGTTAGGAAGGGCATCCAGCTGTAGAAACTCTGCCAAATTAGACTGGAGCCTGGTGTTGCCATCTGGTTTCACCAGTCCTCAGTCAAATCGTCCAACCCATGCTAGCATGGAAAGCGGACGTTAAACGATGATGATGATGATGATATATATATATATATATATGCATATACATTATATATATATATATATATATACATATATATATATATATATACATATATATATATATATATATACATATCTATATATATATATATATATATATATATATATATATATATATATATATATATATATATATATATATATATATATATATATATATATATATATATATATATATATACACATTATACATATATACATATGATGGGTTTCTTTAAGTTTCCATCTACTGTATCACTTAAAACACTTTGGTCAGCCCAAGGCTATAGTAGAAGGTACTTGCCTAAGGTGCCAGTGGGGCTGAACTTGGAACCATGTGGTTGGGGAGCAAACTTATCACACAATAATTCCTGTGCCTATATATATATATATATATATATATATATATATAAACACGTACACATATATACACACATATGTATATATGATATAACATAATATAATGTATACACATATGCATACATATGTATACACACCACCACCACCACCACCACCACCACCACCACCACCAGGGCTAGCAAGCTAGAAGGCTGCACCAGACACCAGTCTGATTTGGCATGTTTTCTATGGCTGGAGTGTAATGCGTGAGTGTAATGGGTGCTTTTGTGTGCCACCAGTACAGGTGCCATTTGTAAAACCAGTGTCTGCCACAACTACAATTTCATTTGACTTGATGGGTCTTCTTCTCGATCATGGCATAATGCCAAATGTCTTCCATGATGATGAAACATCACCAATTGTAGTCATTTCTTTGCATTTGGAGGTACAAATACATGGATGGATAAAGCATAGAGAGCAGCTTTTGAGATCCACCACTCATACATTCTTTCCTTTTATTTGTTTCAGTCATTTGACAGTGGCCATGATGGAGCACCACCTTTAGTCGAGCAAACTGACCCCAGGACTTATTCTTTGTATGCCCAGTACTTATTTTATCGGTCTCTTTTGCAGAGCCACTAAGTTACGGGGACATAAACACACCAACATCAGTGGTCAAGCAATGGCGGGGGAACAAACATAGACATACAACCATACACACACACACACACACACACACATTCACAGACACACACTCACACTCCACACACATATGTGTGTGTATATATATATATATTTATATATATATATATATATATATATATATATACATACGATGGGCTTCGTTCATCCACAAGGCTTGGGTCGGCCCGAGGCTTTAGTAGAACACACATTCCCAAGGTGCTACACAGTGGGACAGCTACTCCTGCACATATGACTATATGTACCATTGTTACTGTTGTAAAAGACATCAACAACTGAAAATAGTTATCATCATATCCAATGTTCAGTCATAAGCTAGCAATCACATACTCTCTCTCTCTCACACACACACACACATGCAAATTGTTGGCGATTTTCTTCCTCTGTCTTCCCTTCTATTGGGCTTTTGTCTGTTTCTGAAGAAGAGCGTCTGCCCGAAATGTCAAACCATCTTTCTTTCCTTTCCTGAGTGTTTGCTAATACATTACGTTTACCACGTCCTCGCGCTGTTTTTTGTGTTTGTTTTTTTGGGGATTTACTATATATAAAGATGCATGTGTGAATGTGTGTGTGTGCGTGTGTGTGTGTGTGTGTGTGTGTGTGTGTGTGTGTGTGTGTGTGGTGATTGAGAAGACCCGGAAACTGAAGTGAGATTGTAGCCATGCATGTCCAGCCAAGTTAAAAGTACCCCTGATGTGTCAGGCGATATGATATGCTTGAGAAGACCTGTTGTATCAAGTAAAACCAATATCGTAGCTGTGGCCAGTGCCCCCTGACTGGCTCCCATGCTGGTGGCACGTAAAAAGCACCCTCTACACTCTCAGAGTGGTTGGTATTAGAAAGGGCATCCAGCTGTAGAAACATTGCCAGATCAGATTGGAACCTGGTGCAGCTGCTGGCTCTCCAGACCTCAGTCAAACTGTCCAACCCATGCCAGCATGGAAAACGGACGTTAAACGATAATGATGATGATGGTATATATATATATATATATATATATATATATATATATATATATATATATATATATATATATATATATATATATATATATATATATATATATATATATATATATATATATATATATATATATATATATATATGGTGGGGGGGAATATGTATTTCCCCTGCATTGATGTGTGCATGTTGAGTGTAAAATGAGTCACTGTTCTTACAAACAGTGTTTGTTTACAATTCTCAGTGAAACATAGCCATCCTGTTCATTGTTTGGTAGATGAAGGAAGATATTACCCTGCCTGGAAACAGGTGAGAACTGGTGATTGGAAGTCTGTAGAAAAAAAAAACTGCCTTAAGAAAGTCTATGACCTAGGGAAGTATCATTAATATAGTGATGCTGCTGATGCTATATATATATAT
The DNA here is from genome assembly GCF_046866305.1 of Octopus bimaculoides. Taxonomy (NCBI): domain Eukaryota; kingdom Metazoa; phylum Mollusca; class Cephalopoda; order Octopoda; family Octopodidae; genus Octopus; species Octopus bimaculoides. The sequence goes on along the minus strand of NC_142929.1, from coordinate 150,427,786 downwards.
ATATATATATATATATATATACACGTATACACATATATACATATATATATAGATATCTACATATCTACATACATGTATATGTGCATGCATATATATGTATGTATGTATAGCTAGATAGCTAGATATATAGATATAGATATATATGTATATGTATGTATATATGTATATATATGTATGTATATGCATGTATATATATGTATATATATGTATATATATATATATATATATATATATATATATATATATATATATATATAGGCATGTATATATGTACATATGTACATACACTACGCATACATGCTTTGTTTTTACTTTTATCATGTACATTTCATAACAGGATACTTTATTTCTATATTTCTATTTTCTATTTTATTCTTCTATTTGCCTTTATTTTACTTCACTTTCCTATTTATTTATAATTTATCATTCACAATATAATCCCTTGCAGGCTTGCCTTCATAGGCCCCCAATTTATTTAATATATTTGATTTTAGACTATTAAATTAATTATCTAGTTGCTACAAATTTCAATATATATTCTTTGCTGCTATTGCCTGACAAAACATTACTTTAAAGTGAATTAGCTACATTAGATTACACCAATATATCAATTTTTGATTTCCTCATATAACCCTAAACTCCATCACATTTCTTCTATATGTTCCATTTACTTACATGATTTATATTAAAAATTTTCCCTTAACCACCCCTACAGGATATAACCAAATAATTGGTTGGTACCATACCCACTTGGACAGACACCTTCAGATAGTCAATCAATTAATCAAATCACTAGTTCCTTCAACTATCCTTCAATATCATTTTAAATCTCCATCCGGAAAATTGTAACAAATTTAGTGTCCATTAATTTACAAATTACCACTGCAGTTATCAAAATTTATTTTTATTCATTTTTAGCATGTTTTGGCAAATTCAAACTTGAATATTTGTTTCTTGTTATTTTTCTTTATCAGAGAACATCTTTTCTCCTTAGATCAGTGGTTCTTAACCATTTTTGGTCTATGGACCCCTTTGATTCCTATTATATTCTACTGGACCCTCATATCCATTCAGTGTTTGAAAAAAATCCTCTAATGTTTTTTGTATAATTAAATATTATTAGGAATTGTATAACATTTTTTTTAACGTTTAGTGTATTATAGAAATATTGCCAATTTATTGCACATAAATTTTAACGGCAGAATGTTATACAGACCTCCAAGGGTCATGTGGACCCTGGTGGAGAACCACTGATTTAGATGAAGTGTGTTCATAACACACATAGCTCACTGGTATTAGGGAACTTTGAGACACTGCAGTGTTTTGGCCTAATTATATGGCTCATCAGCCAAAAGTACCCTACCAAACTGAGAACTCTGACAAAAGCATGAGAAGTCTGTTTTGGCAGACATCAGTATGCATCAGTAAATAATGTGTTTAGGGATTTCTATAAACAAGAGCTCATGCTCTCGTTAGATTGATCAGTTTGGCAGTGTAGTTTTGACCGAGGAGACACACAATTAGATTCAAATACTTCTGTGTCTCAAAGAGCCTTTACCTTTATGAAGTACATGTATACTGAGCCACATTATCTAAAACGAGGTGTTCTCTGATAATGAAAAACAATAACAAGGGGACGTTCACCTTCAAATCTGCCAGAAAATATTAAGAATAAATGCTTAGGAGTGGCTGTGTGGTAAGTAGCTTGTTCACCAAAAACATGGTTCCGGGTTCATTCCCACTGCATGGCACCTTGGGCAAGTGTCTTCTACTATAGCCTCGGGCCGACCAAAACCTTGTGAGTGGATTTGGTAGACAGAAACTGAAAGAAGCCCGTCGTATATATGTAAATATATATATATGCGTGTATATGTTTGTGTGTCTGTGTTTGTTCCCCCAACATTGCTTGACAACCGATGCTGGTGTGTTTATGTCCCCATAACTTAGCGGTTCGGCCTAAGAGACTGATAGAATAAGTATTAGGCTTCCAAAGAATAAGTCCTGGGGTCGATTTGCTCAACTAAAGGCAGTGCTTCAGCATGGCCACAGTCAAATGACTGAAACAAGTAAAAGAGTAAAAAAAAGAGTAAAAGAGTTACATTATTGTTTGGATTGTTACTGTTTTGCATGAATGATTACATTTATATTATTTTACATAATATTTTTATTTTCTAACATTTTCTACAAACCCTGAATATTTACTTTTTTTCTTACAGCTTTAAATCATGCATCTAGTTTTATTAGAATTTTTGCTTTTCATAATTTAAATTCTTTATATTCTCTATAATTTATCCAATTACTGAATTAAACTTTGCATACTCAGAATTATCTTTCCTAAAATAATTCTTTTTAATTTAGTCACAAGGCTGACAATATTATGAGGAGTGATGGGTAGTTGATTATCAACATCAGTATTTGATTAATACTTTATTCCATTGACCTAGAAGAATGAAAGTCAATGATATCTTTATGGGAATTTGAAATTTGAACTTATAAATTAGAATCAAGAGATACTGCAGCGTCTTTTGTATGTAACTAATGATTTGAATAATTTACTGCCTAAAATAATAACAACAGTTAAAGAATCTTTATATTTTTCTAATATCATTAGTTTTTATACATATGTAATAAATAGCCCATATAATTCTAGTTGTCATCATGTATTGTATGTCTGCAGAACATGGATGACATTACAACAAAAGTCTTTCTGATTAAGTGTGGGTTTTCCAGCTGCCTCATCACTCTTGTCCAACCAACTCATGATATTTTCATCTATTCTAATCTTAGCCTACCTCTTGATCTACTGCCCTCTACTCTGCTTTCCATGATAATGTTTTCCAGACTTCTGCTTCTTCAAATATGGCCATAATAGAACGCTTTTGTTTTTTCACAATGTTCAGGAGTTGTCATCTTTCACCTATTTGCTGTAGCACCCATTCATCTGTCTGATGGTCCTTGTAAGAGACTCACAACATTCTCTTATACATCCACATTGCAAACACTTTGATTATGTTTTCTTTAAATTTGTTCAGAGTCCATGCTTCACAACTATAAATGCCTATTGCCAAAATGAGCACTTGCATTCCCCACCCCTTTTTTAAAAATTTGGTTGGGACACATTTGCAGCTCCAGATGTTATTACTTCTCAATAAATTTCATAGCCTTGTTTAAATGAATAGTGGGAATTATCTCTATGTTCACATTTGTGCTAAGCAAATTTGTTAAAGTATGAATTTCCTAAATTGTTATTTATCATTTAATTCTGTTTCAACTATATTAATATCTTTAATGGTGTCTGACTCATACTACTACATCTAAATTTATACATATTCATTTAATATTTTGAAATATAGCAACATATATTTCCTTTGACATTTTCGTCTCTTTTTCCATGTAGTCAATAAAAAAAAATTCCTTTCCCCATTTCTTAGGCTTACTGATGATATATGACTTACTTCTGTAACATAGTTCTAAAATAAATTGAAATGAATTTGAAATTTTATCCATCTTTTCTAGTTTAATGCTTAACATTTATTATAAACTAAAAGCAGTTACTAGCGATTCTTCCATTACACTTCTCCACAAAATTAATTCCGCTTACTTTTCAATTTTCCTACTAATTTGACTTTTACACATACGTGGTCTTATAATTTTAGCTTTTCTAAGCATTACTTTGAATCAGTCACTAAATTAAAATTCTAGGCTTCAAAGTCAATTATCAAACTTTATTCAACTTAATAAATGAATATAAATTATATGGTATTGAGTGATTCATTTAAAAAACTGCAGATTTTTGTTCCTTAGGACAAACACACACTCATATGTATGTATGTATGTATGTATGTATGTGTGTATGTATGTATGTATGTATGTGTGTGTGTGTATGTATTATGTATGTATGTGCAGATTTGTATGTCTTATGTATGTATTCTCATGTATATAGCTGCATATCTAGACATGCTCATGTATATTTAAATAAGTATGTATATATGTATATGTCATTATTCAGCTTTATTTCTAGATTTCTTGCTAATAGAGAAAGAGCCGGTTTCTAACCTAGATCCAAGGTTCCTTCATTGGAATTTCAACATCAACAACAGGGTATTTTTGTTTGTATGTATACGTGCAGATTTGCATGTTTGGTATTATGTATGTATGTATGTATGTATGTATGTATGTATGTATGTATGTATGTATGTATGTGTGTGTGTGTGTGTGTGTGCATATATATATGTACACTTACATGCTTCCATGTGCACACACACACACACGCACAGTGTGTACTGATTTCCCAGTGTTAATATTGATTAATCTTTCAATATGTTCTTCCCATTCTATATCAAGCTTACACATATTGACACAATTATGTTTGTAACTCGCTATGCATATAACATAACCACTATCATCACTGTTTTAATGTCCACTTTTCTAAGCTCACATGGTTTGGTCAGAATTGGTTAAGGTGAATTTTCTATGCCTGGATGCCCTTTCTGTTGCTGTCCCTCACCTGTTACCAAACAAGGTAATATTTTCCCATGGCCAGACATGTTTTCACAGAAGATTGGAAATGAAAGACATTTCTTGCATGCTCCCGTATGACCACAGCCACATGACTGAAATGAGTAAAAGAATAAAAGAGACAGTCACACTTGTTTACAACTATCACACAATGTCAAGGCAAGGTCACCCCCTCCACACACACACATGTTTACATGGGCTTCTTTCAGTTTCTATAAACCAAAGCTACTCACAAGGCTTTGGTTGACCCTGGGCTATATTCGAGGACTCATTTCCATTTTTCCCCATTGTGGGACTGAACTGAAGTCATGTGATTGTGAAGCAAACTTTTTACCACACAGTAAATTGATTTCATCAATTTCACTTACTCTTTGATTTCACTTTGACTGTTTCCCCCCTCCACTGTCAATTTCCTTGACCTCTCAGTCACCACTAACTGTGTAAGCCTTTCACTCTTTACATTTATTTTCTATAAACCAGCTGGTGCTTTTCCTTACCTCAAACTTGCCCTGTTCCTACCCTACACACTCCAAATCATCCATCTTATAGTTTACATATCTTCACTGTCTCTCTAGTCATGATCACAACTTATCAGTCTCACCTGATGGACTTCCACTTTGTATGTAGTGAATGCCACCAGACTATTGTCAACAATTCCTGCTTCTGTGATTGTAACTTTGATCATATCCCTGACCTTATGTCTTCCCACACATTTGTATCCCAACTTTTGTTCGTTGGGCCTTCCTCTTCCTCATCCACTATTCTTTTATTTGTTTCAGTCATTTTACATATCTGCATCTAATAACACAGCATTCCATCCTTACACATTGCAACATATCATACCACATTACACTTACACAAGGATTTCTACATCCCCATATACTGAACATATCAAACATACTCTCCCCTCTTGCTCATGCTGTAACCCAAATTATGTCTCTATGTCTGATCCTTCTATTTCACTTTCCAACTTCCTTTTTACACCAAGTCTTTCAATGTAAACCAAATGTCGTAAATTCAGGCTCAAATAACCAAATAGAGAGATACAGGAAATCCAAGATGGGTACTGGAAACTGGACTATATATGCAGAAAGTAATGAGTAAAGGAGTAAGAAAAAGATGGCTAGCAGTAAAAGACACCAACAGAAGGAAGCTATGAGAAATGACAGGGAAAGTTGATTCTGTTGCCAGTAGGATAGATACTAAAAATATAGAAGACACTAACTTATTGATCTATGCAGGAGAAGTAGTAGTCACCAGAAGATTAGATATCTCACAGGGAAAGATTTAAAAAGAGCAAATGTGGAAAAGGAGACTACAAAATAAAGTGAAGACTTTAAGACAAGATCTGAGTAGAATAGAAGCCTGGAAAACAAACAAGTTAGTAAACACAAGGTGCAAATCTTGCCTCGAGGAAAGATACTTAGTCAAAGAGAAAGGATTTGGGACAATAATAGAAGAGTTGAAACAGCATATCATAACAGTAGCAGGCAAGCTCTCCAGATATCAGAAAATAATAGATCATTATCAACAGAATAGACTGAGACAAATCAGAGGAGATTTTATAACCAAATAAATAGTGGAGAATGAAGTACTGAAGACGAGAAACCTAATGCAGTGGAAACTAGAAAGTTCTGGAGTAATATTTGGGATAAACCAGTAAATCATAATGGAGATGCAGTATGGTTAAACAAATTGAGGGAAGAAGTAGTGAGTGAGAAACAGCCAGATCTAAGATTAACTAATGCATTAATGAGTAAAGTGTTAGAAAATGCCGAATTGGAAGGGCCCAGGATGAGATTTAGTTCAAGAGTACTGGCTAAAGAAATGTAGTAGTTTACATGGGAGGCTGGGGAAACAACCTCAGGTTTGCCTTAATGCAGGAATAATACCAGATTGGATGACTAGACGGAGAACAGTACACCTTATGAAAGACAAAAACAAGAGTAATACAACTAGCAAGTATAGACCAATAACTTGCTTACCATCAGCGTAGAAGCTGTTAACATGAATGTTTTCAGAAAGCATTTATGAGCACCTTGATAACCAGAATTTATTACCAGAAGAACAGAAAGGTTGCAGGAAGAACTCTAGAGGAACGCATGATCTATTATATATAGACAAAGCAGTTCTAAATGAAGTAAAAGCTAGAAAGAAAAATCTAACAATAGCATGGATAGATTATAGGAAAGCCTATGACATGATCCCACACTCATGGATAAGTGAATGTTCGAGTATATTCAGTATAGCAGACAGCATAAGAGAGTTAATTAGCTTTAGCATGAAGAAACGGAAAGCAGATCTCTACTCAGGTAACACACTCTTAGGGAAAGCTAATATCAAAAGAGGAATTTTCCAGGGGACTCTTTTTCCCCTTTAATATTTGTCATATATTTGATCCTCCTCAGTTTTGTATTAAGGAAGGCAAAGGCATGGAATCAATTCAGAAATAGTAATGGAAAAATTAACCATTTGCTCTACATGGGTGATCTGAAGCTTTTTAGTAAGAATGAAAAAGAGATAGGCATGGGATTTGGCATAGATAAGTGTGAAATATTAGTCATATGAAGGGGACAGGTAGTCAACAGTGAAGGCATCCAATTACCAGATGGCCAGACATAAAAATACCTGAGAGGAGGAGAGAGTTATAAGTATCTAGGAGTATGAGAATCTGACAGATTACTAACTACAGAAAGGAAAACGAAAATTGAGAAGGAGTACATCAGAAAGGTGAGAAAGCTAATGAAGTCCAAATCAAGTGAAGGCTGTAAATACTTGGAAAGTATCATTACTTAGATACTCAGTAGCTTTTGTAACTTGGACAAAATCTAAAGTAGCAATGTTAGACAAAAGAACTAGGAAAGAATTCAATATGATGACGTCTCTGACAATGACAATGACAAGCATGGTGGATTATGTAGATGATGATGATGATTATGATGATTATGATAATGACGATGACCATGATGAAGGTGACGTTGGTGATGATACTGATGATGACGATGACGCTTACGACAATGACGGTGGTGCTGATGGTGGTGGTGAGGATGATGATTATGATGATGATGACAATTATGACGATGACAAGGATGGTGGTGGTGGTGAAGATGATGATTATGATGATGATGATGATGACGATTACGACAATGATGACAGTGGTGGTGGTGGTAGTGGTTGTGGTGGTGGTGGTGATGATGATGTTGATGATGGTGATGGTGATGACGATGACAACGACGACGATGATGATGATGATGATGATGATGATGATGATGATGATGATGATGATGATGATGATGGTGGTGGTGGTGTTGGTGACGATGATGATGTTGATGGTGTTGGTGATGGTGATGATGATGATGATGATGATGTGGTGGTGGTGGTGACGAGGATGACAGCAAGGCATTATGGAACGCAAGAGAATGTCATGTCTATGGTACGCCTGTGTGTGTGTTAGCTAAAAGGCTGCTGTCACAGTGAGAGCATGCAGAGTGATTTGAGTGTTGTCTGTTCCAGCATGTTTGTTCGTCATAACATTATCGGAATCGATGGCAGAAAGGAATAGAAGACCATTAAAGGGAAAAGAAAGAGAAACGACTGACGAAGGAATGAGACAGAAAACAAAAAGTACCAAAAAAAAAAAACAATAAACGTTGCCGATGCTGTTTTTGGTGTTGTTGTTGATGATGATGATTTTGGTGATAATGGTGGTGATGATGATGATGATGCTGTGGTTGCTTTTGATGTTTTTTGATGTTTTTTGTTGTTGTTGTTGTTGTTGTTGTTGTTGTTGCTGTTGTTGTTGTTGTTGTTGTTGTTGTTGATGATAGTGATGATGCTGAGGTTGTTTTTGTTGTTGTTGACGATGATGATGGTGGTGATGATGCTGTGATTGTTTTTGTTGTTGTTGTTGTTGTTGTTGTTGTTGTTGTTGTTGTTGTTGTTGTTGTTGTTGTTGTTGTTGTTGTTGTTGTTGTTGTTGTTGTTGTTGTTGTTGTTGTTGTTGTTGTTGTTGTTGTTGTTGTTGTTGTTGTTGTTGTTGTTGTTGTTGTTGTTGTTGTTGTTGTTGTTGATGATGCTGTGGTTGGTTTTGTTGCTGCTATTGTTATTTTTCCCCCACTGATCATGGCAATGCAAGACATTCCTGCCATGACCATCCCATCTTTTGATATATATATACGTAAGAGTAAATCGTTTAATGTGTCCACTCTTTCTGAAGACAGTTGGGTGTAATTTCAGGGAGATGTGGTAGCTATTTCTAGCAGATCAATCAGCCACATAAAAGGGCCTTCAAGAATGTTGTCGAATAGCCTAAGGCCAGCCCTGATGGGGCAAAATTATGACTGAAGGCTTTCCAGATATGACCATCATGTCTTTTTGAGGGTGTGTAGAACTATATTATCTATAATAGGTCTTGCTTGTTGTTTGTGCTTTTTTTTTAAAGAAAAAGTATGATTTGAGGGAGATTTGGCTACTTCATTTAGAAGTTCCTTCAAGGAACATTGCAGAAATGAAGAAGAAATAAAAGATTGGAAATAAGGAAGAAATAGAAAAATCAGTGAAAAAGAAAAACTGAAAGTGAATGAAAAGAATGAAAGAAAGAAGAAAAGGAAGGACAGAAGCAAGAAAGAAAGAAAGAAAGAAAGAAGAAAAGGAAGGACAGAAGCAAGAAAGAAAGAAAGAAAGAAAGAAAGAGTGGGAAGTGAGCGAGTGAGAGTTTGTGAGAGAGAGTGGGAGAGTGAGAATGAGAGAGAGCGTGAGAGAGAGTGAGAGAAAGAATGAGAGAACGAGGGAGAGTGTGAGAGAGAGTGAAAGAATGAGAGAGAGTGAAAGAGAGAATGAGAGAATGAGAGAGAGAGAGAGAGAGAGAGAGAGAGAGAGAGGCAGATTAGAAAGCAAGAAATATGAATGAAAGAATGAAAAAAATTAATGATATAAGAATGAAAAATGTGTTTGATCATGAGTCTGATGGTGGCTGACCAAGGGTTAAACAATAACAAAAACAAATTTGAAATAAAGCATTCAGTCTGGAGGGAGCCTCTACATAGACGTTTGACCTGCTGAAAATAGTAACCAAATGAAGATTAAAAAGAAACTCGGGTTGAATAAATGAGTTAAAATTAGAGTTAAACTATAAAACTGGGAGAAGAAAGAAAAGAAAGAAGGGAAGAATGAAGAGAAATCCCTAATATAGGTGCAGGTGTGGCTGTGTGGTAAGTAGCTTGCTTCCCAACTAGACGGTTCTGGGTTCAGTCTCACTGCGTGGCACCTTGGGCAAGTGTCTTCTACTATAGCCTTGGGCTGACCAAAGCCTTGTGAGTGGATTTGGTAGACGGAAACTGAAAGAAGCTTGTCGTATATATATATATATATATATATATAATTTAAAGAAAAACCACTATTAAATAATTCAACAAAGAAGAAATCAACTCACACCCTCCAAAAAACAAATATATCACAAAATATGTGTGTGTGTGTGTGTTTGTGTGTCTGTGTTTGTCACCCCTACCTCATCATTTGGCAACAAATGTTGGTGTGTTTAAGTCCCCCGTAACTTAGCAGTTTGGCAAAAGAAACTGATAGAATATATGCTAGGCTTACAAAGACTAAGTCCTGGGGTCGATTTGCTCGACTGAAAGCGGTGCTCCAGTATGGCCACATTCAAATGACTGAAACAAATAAAAGAATAAAAGATAGAGTAAAGAAGAAGTAGAACAAAAATGGGAGAGGGGGAGAGAGAGGAAGAAAGAGATGGAGAGAGAGAGAGAGAGGGAAGGAGAGAGGGAGAGAGAGGAAGTTTTTATGAAGGAAGAAGTAAAGAACTTATTGAAATGTAAGGACGAAAGAGGCAAAAATGAATGAAGATGGTAAGAGACAGAGAGAGAGAGGAAATGAAAGAAGAGAAGGACAGACGAACAGAATAATATGGGAGAAGAAAAAGGAAAGAGGGATAGAGAGAGAGAGAGAGAGAGAGAGAAGTGAGGGAGAGAGAAAGTGAAAGAAAAAGGCACCAAGGTATATATATATATATATATATATATATATATATATATATATATATGTGTGTATATAAATATATATATATATATATATCCACACACACACACACACAAACATATGTATATATATATATATATATATATATATACATACACACATATGTACATGTATGTATATGTGTGTACAGACATACACATACACACAAGCACACACACAAACATACACACACATGGACGCATATGCACACGTATGTGTATGTGTGTACAAACAGACATACACACAAGCACACACACACACATATGTACTTGTATGTGTATGTGTGTCCAAACATAGACATACACACAAGCAAACACACACACACAAACATATACACACACACACACACATACACAAATGTACATGAGTGAAAGGAAGAACAACAGAAAGAAGAAAAAGCTTTCTTTCTTATGTTTTGACTTTTAGAGAGAAAGAGAGAGAGAGAGGGGGGGAGAAAGGAATGAGAGAAGGAAAGATTTGAAGAAAGATAAATACATACATAGGAAGAAAGAGGGAAATCATTTTATCTAAGTGATTAAAGGAACGAGTGAATGAATAAGCTACGAAAGAATGACCAAATGGACGTTTGAATGAATGAACGAACGAATGAACGAATGAACGAACGAGCGAATGAGTGAATGAGTGAATGAGTTACTGGGCCTGGTGAACAGATTTGATGAAAGTGTATTAGTAGGAGCGACAGTAGTGTTTGGTATACGTGATTGGGGGTGGGGGAGTCGGGGATGGTTGAAGATAATGGTTAGTTTGTGATGGTGGTGGTGGTGGTGGTGGTGGTGGAGGTGGTAGTGGTGGTGTGCTGTAGTTTAGTGGTTGTAGTGGTAACAGTAGGGTTAGTGGATGTAACGCTGGTAGCAGTGATTGGCGAGTTGTAGTTGGATGGTGGTGGTGGTGGTGGTGGATCGAAGCGACCCATTTGTGTGTGTGTGTGTGTGTGACAGTAGTGTAAAAAAGAAATGGCATCTGCTAGTAAGTAGTGGTGGTCGTGGTCTTAATGGTTGTATTACGTTGTGGAACAGTTGACACTAGTGTAGCTGCTGTTAGAGTTGTTATTACTGTTGTTGTTGTTGTTGCATTTTAGCCACAATTCATTCCTGATAGAGTAAATCGAACGATAGTCGAAAGACACTCCACCTGTGGCCATCCCATTGTTTTCTTACGCGTGCAAAGAACCCAGGACCTCATAGACCAATGAGTCCTTCTCTGAAACACTCAACACAGAAAAAAAGTTGAGAGAGATTTGACTGCTATTTCTAGCAGACTCTCTTGTTGATTCATTGTACTGATGACAAGTTGAAGAATGACACTGATGGCACGTGTATAGGCTGTAGTATATTCACAGACGGACCATGGTGGTGTATAGTAGCAAAGTTAGGGTGATAGTGAGTGCACAGGTGGTAGTTTTAGTGGTGGTCTAATACCTCTACAACTATAGTTGGTGCATTGTGCTGGTGATTTTGCTTTGGTGTTGTTGTAGTGTTGCAATTGCAGTGTTAAAGTGGTAGCATGGTGATGTTTTGGTGTGGAGTAGAGGCTATAGTATACTTGGTAGTAGTATTATAGAAATGGCATTGTTTAGGTAGTAGTATTATGGTGTGTGACTGTGACTGTAGCAATGACACGCAGTGATATTGCAGAGATGGTATTGGTAGGAATGTTGTAGTGTATTGGTTGTAGCACAACAAGTGGTGATATAGAGATGGTGTTCGTAATGGTGGTGGTCGTGTTGATGGTGGTGGTGGTGGTGGTGGTACTGGTGGCTGTGGTGGTGGTGGTGGTGGTACTGGTGGTGCTGGTGCTGGCGCTGGTGGTGATGATAGTAGTGGTGGTGGTGGTGGTGGTGGTGGTGGTGATAGTAGCGGTGGTGGTGCCGGCGGCACTGGTAGTGCTGATGATGAAGGTGGAGGTGTTGGTGCTGTTGATAGTAGTGGTAAATGAACAGTGTGGTGTTTGATGGTATGGTGCCATGATAATGTTGGTGGTGGTGGTGGTGGTGGTGGTGGTATTGGCGGTGATGGTGGTGGTGGTGGTGGAGGTACAATAACAGTATATATATATATATATAGGAAATGAGGGTGATGACAAAGCTGGAGGCTTTGGTGGTGGAGTTGGGATGGTTCGGTGAGGGGTGAGGGTGAGAGTTAATGCTGAGTGGTGGGTGGTGGTGATGGGTGGTGGTGGGGGTGTGTATGTTTATATGTGATTGTGCTAGGATTGGATAAGGTATATATATGCATGTGCACAAGTGTGAGTGCGTGTCTATGTCTATGTGTGTGTGTGTGTGTGTGTGTGTGTGTGTGTGTGTGTGTCGTGATGATGATGTGTATACGTGGTAGTGTAACTTCAGGATGGGGGTGGGATAGGATATCGGGTGACAATGGTATGGCAAGAGGGTGATATTCCAAGGGTGGGTGGAGGGTGGTCGAGGAAGAGGAACATCTCTCCAAGGTATGTTAGTGGTGGCGGTGGTGCTGGCAGTGGTGGTGGTGGTGGTGGTGGTGGTGACGGTAGTGATGATGATGATGATGATGGTAGTGATAGTGATAGTGG
>NC_142929.1:150384667-150409667 GCF_046866305.1 Octopus bimaculoides | reverse complement strand
TATATAGAACACATAAATTTACAGGTATGCTCATCATCATCATTGTATACCAAATCCCCATGGCTGGAAAGAAAGCTTCTCAACCACACATCCATGTTTGTACCTATAAACATTAATTAATGTATTAGTTAGATGCAGACATGGGTGTGTAGTAACAAGTTTGCTTCCCAGTGTCATGGTTCTGGGTTCAGCCCCACAGTGTGACATCTTGGGCAAGTGTCTTCTACTATAGCCTCAGGCCAACCAAAGCTTTATGAAGGGATTTGGTAGATGGAAACTAAGAGAAGCCCATCATATGTGTGTGTGTGTGTGTGTGTGTGTGTGTGTGTGTGTGTGTGTGTGTGTGTGTGTGTGAGTATATGTGCGCATGTGTGTGTGTGTGTATGTATGTGTGTGTGCGTGCATGTGTATGTGGGTGTGTGTATATGTGTCTGTTTATGCCCCCTTAATCTAGCTCTTCCGTAAAGGAGACTGATACAATAAGTGACAGACTTTAATAATAATGACTACTAGGATTGATTTGTTCAACTAAAATTCTTCAGGGCAATGCTCCAGAATGGCCGCAGTCTAATGACTGAAACAAGTAAAAGAGGAAAGATAAGGCAAGGAAATGGATCTCAGTTAGTCTTTAGGATTTAACATTCACCTGTTTAATCAACCTAATTGCCTGCTCACTAAATTAATATGTAAGTGGACGAGTATTCCACAGACATGCTTCTGTAACATAATCCTCAGTCACAATGTTTGCAATACACTGTGACAATGCTGGCCCTTTGAATTACAGACTTAAATTCACCTGACAGGGTTTCACTAAGTTTCCGTCTTTTCAGTTTTACTTATAAAGCTGGGTATAAAAAGTTTCTGCTCAGCTGTTTCGGTGCCGTCTTTTTATTTGGCATTGCTGATTCTAGGCTGACTTATTAGAAAGAAGCCATTTTAATACTTCACTTGTCCTCTCTCTTTTCTCTCTCTCTCTCTTTTCTTTCTCTCTCTCTTTTCTCTCTCTCTCTCTCTCTCTCTCTTTATCTCTCTCACTTTCTTTCTCTCTCTCTCTGTTTATGTGTGTGAGAATCTAGTTATGTTTGTATGCGTCAGTAATGCCTCTCTCTTCCTCAGCTCTCTGAGTCTCTCTGACAGTGTATGTTTCTGTATTCATGTGTATCTGAGTGTGTCTGTGTGTATGTATGTCCATATGTTTTGTGTTTGCATGTGTGTGCATATGTGTGTGTGCATGTGTGCATGTGTATATGTGTGTGCATATGTATGTGTGTGCTGTGTGTGTGTGTGTGTGCATGCATGTGTGTGTGAATGTGTGTGTATGTGTGTGTGTGAATAATCCCTGTGCCAGAATGCACTTCTGTCAAAACAGGTTAAATGTCCACTCAGCTGTGCCAGAATTTTCACTGTCCAAACAACCATGATTACCAATTACCTCATTCCACACAAGGCTTGAACTGACCTGAGCATGTTTTAGATGACACTTGCTCAAGAGATAGTGTAACAGAACTGGACCTGGAGATTTGTGATTGCAAGCCAAAATTCTTAACCATTCAACCATTCTGCATCCATTTATATTTCATATTATAATTTTATATACACATGCATACACGTACATACAAGAACACTCACACATACACACATGAACACACACAATAACAGCATCATCATACATAGTCATAGAAGCAGGAAGCACTCATAAATCTCTGTGTAGTTCTTACTCCATATTCTCAACTGCATCCAATAAAAAGCCGCCTTTTTATAGGATGCAGTTTGACACACATTGTACCAACGTTCTCCATCCAACCATTTGTTGGCCATCAGCTCTGCTCTCATCTCTTTCTGTCTCTTCATCTCTCTCTCTATCAATCATTCTGTATGTGTGTGTGTGTGTGTGTGTGTGCATATATGTAGATATATAGATGTATAAACATACACATACAAATATATACATATATACATACATACATATATATATATATATATATATATATATTTATATATATATATATATATATATATATATAGTCAAGACTATTGATAAGGTTGTAAGACACAACGGAAATTTTAGGAAAATAAAAAGAAAAATAAGTGGAAATTTTACCGGTGAGTGTGTTAAATTTTAAGGCACAATAAGAAAATGACTCTCCCCAGACACAACAGTATATATATATATATATATATATATATATATGTACACACACACACATACACATATGATTCTGTGTATATAGCTCATCATCATCATCATCATCATCCTTATTTTCCTTATTTTTTAACATCTATTTTTCCATGCTTGAATGGGTCTGACAGACACTATATGTGTGCATGTATTTGCATGTATGTATGGATGTATGTACGTATGTATGTATGCATGTATGCATGTATGTATGTATGTATCTATACATATATACTTGTATGTATATATACATATATACTTGTATGTATGTATATATACGTATATTGCCCTTTGATAATCATGTTAGTATTTTCCTTATATATAATTTCTTGATAACTTCCTTTTTTAAACATCCTGACCCCTCCTTCAAATTGCACCTACCCATTAATAAATTGTAGTATTCCCTAGACCATTACTAGCTCAGTCTTTTACCTACCGACCCTGTAGTCCCTGATGGTAAATTATTTGCTCTCAACATATTGGTTGAGAGCTAAGTTTATTAGATTGACCCCCCCCCCCCCCAGTATTCAACTGGTATTTATTTCATCAACCCCGACAGAATGAAAGGCAAAGTTGACTTCAGTGGAATCTGAACTCAGAATGGGATGACAGACAAAATGCTGTCCAGTTTTGTGCTAATGATTCATTTTGTGCTAATCAATTTTGTGCTAATAATTCTGAGTTTGTGGTGTTAGAATAATCAATCAGATGTATTTCAATAAGTCATTAAATTGTTCACATTACTACATTCAGATTTTCCTTAAAAGCTGCCTTTATTTTCAATCAACTGAGAATATGAAAATGAATGACATTAATATAATTAAACGATTGTCAATGGCTGAGAAAAATATGCGACAAAATGCTGGGTTAAGAATCAGTGAATCATTGGATTATATTCCATTAGTGCTGCACAACATTCTCAGAATATTCCACTCTTGTTTATCAAGGTGTATCACCCCCTAGTTGCTATATCAATCATAAGTAAACTGTGACCAGCAAGATTTTCTGAATGGCATGTCTAATATAAAATTACCTGAGATATTTCTTAAAAGATCAACCCACCTGATGATAAACCATATCTCATGTGGCTTGCTTCTCAGAGAATGCTGCCCATACCTGTTCTACATAGTCTCTCAAAACAGCTAGTAGTAGCAACCAAGGTTTCCTGAATCTCACCCTATTACTTTAACAGTGTAGACCAAAAAGTATAAAAACTGAGAAGTCATAAATGGACTACTGATATCCTAGATTTGATCTTCAATCAGATCTGACCTGGGACTAAATAACAACAGATGCATGTAGCTTATATAATTTAAGTAGCAAAAGTACTTAATCTTTGACAGGCTCTGTAGGAATTAAATCCTAACATAGGCCTTGCATTCAGCAGCACTTTCTTAAGCCAATCAATATCACCTCATATCAATGAAGGTTTCTGATTTGTAAAAGTGAAACAACTGCTTCTATTTTTCTCACCAACATCTGTGAAATGGAATTCTGGGATTTTGCTATGAAATTCCACAATAGAATACTGCTTGCACATCTAGGACAGTACTACTACTACTACACATGCAGATATTCAAGACTGCATCCAAGAAAAGGTAAAAGGAAACGAAAGAAATGCTATTCCTCTGATTGCCATGAAATCATTCACTAACATACTCCAAACACTTGTCACAGATGCGTTGTTCCTAACTTTGCCTCTTACTGCTACAGTTGTGGTTTCATCTATTCACATCTAGTCTTGCTCCACCTCTACCCTAGCCCACCTGATTCTCTTGTCTCTCCCCCTTTTACAACTCATATCATCTTCTAACATACACTAACACACACACACATATATATATATGATTATCAGATGTATTTCATCATTGACATAGATGCTTCTAAGTTTCATTCTATAGTGAGTTTGGTTGGAGTGGAGAAAGATTTGAAAGTTTGCTCTCAAAACTCCTGTATTCGTTCTCCAACTGTGTTGAAATGTAAACCTGGGTGATTGCAGAAACATAAGGCTCTAGTCCCTCATGGCCCAGTCATGCACCCTCCTTCATACATGAAAGACATACAATTATGATCTTTATAATAACTACATGGTGGATCAGAGAGGATAGATGTTTTTGAAAAATTCAGAAAATCATTAATTTTAGCAGCAAACAAATTTTATCGATATCGATGTGTTTGTATTGAATTAACATTTGTCAAAATCAAGTGTGAAAAACAACAGCCATCATGTAGAGTCCTTTTTCATTGATGCATTTCTGAAGGTGTTTTTGGAAGTTGGACTCCACTCTTTCCTGCACTACTCTGTGCATAGTCCCATGGTTTCAACTGTTGCCCAATGACCAATTTCTACAGGTGGAAATGCAAGTCTTCATGCAAAATATGCCTTACCGATCGATTACTGATGCCAGGTTCAGTGGAATACCTCTGAGCAGAGCAATTTGAACTCCATATCAAAGCTTGTCTGATGCGTTGCTCATTTTCCAGGGTCCGTACCATTCCTGGCAACCCCCCCCCCCCACCAGTTTCCTATTAATTAGTGTACCTCATGTACAAAATGCCTTCACCTAATGTAAGATTGTGTTATGGGTGGGAACAACCTGATTTCAGTGAATGTTGAAGTGGTGCCGAAACTCATGCTGAACTGCTGTGACAGACTCATTATTTTTCATGTTACTGTCATAGGCAAAGACTCGATGTTCTATTATCCACAACGCCATAGCTTCACCTAAAAATAAAAAAATTCTAAGACACCACAGACCATATGATACTTGTTGGACATATGTTCTTCCCCTGGAGCTGAGTAATAGCTATTTCAAAAACATCTGTCCTCTCTGTCCTACCCTATACTAATATCTGCCTAACAATCTTTCTGATCTTTTCAAGTGACATCACATTTACAACATCAGATTTGCATATTAAAGATTGAACATCTTTTTCTTAGGGCCCCAAAATATCTCAGTCTAACTAGTTGCAGACCTTATGCAATTACCAAATAAGATTCCATTGGAATTCGAGCTTGAAGCTACATGTAGAATCATTGTAGACAAATTCAGAATTTGGTCATATGTTTTGATTCAAATATTGCTATATTTTGATTCACTAGCTCATATATGAACCATTTATATTTTCCCCTTTCCCTTTAATGCTATACTAACAACCTCCTTTTCTTCACACTAGTTTCTTCCATCTCCCTTCACTTAAGCTAATTCAACATCCAAAATCCTGCACTAAACATGTTACCCAATCTTCCACAAGTCCAATCTGTCTACAAGTTTTTTGAAGTTGACAATTGTCGCATATTTAACTTAAACAGTCTGGAAGAAGATATAAAGATTATGGGGCCGTTCCCTTTTATTCTGGATAGTTTACTAAAGATAAAGAAATTTACATCTCTTTAGTGATGTGCAAACTAAGAATGAATGTAAAATATAAGTAGAATATATATAGGCGGAGATGTGTCTGTGTGGTAAGAAGTTTGCTTCCCAACCACATGGTTCTGGGTTCAGTCCTACTGTATGGCACCTTGGACAAGTTTCGTCTACCATAGCCCTAAGATGATCAAAGCCCTGTGAGTGGATTTGGTAGATGAAAACAAAAGGAAGCCTGTCATTATCATTATCATCATCATTTATCATCATTTAACGTCTGTTTTCCATGCTGGTATGGGTTGTATTTATGTGTGCCTTTGTGTATGCTTGGCAACTGGTGTTGGTTTGTTTACATCCCTGTAACTTAACAGTTTGACAAAAGAAACCGACAGAATACATGCCAGGCTGAAAAAAAATAAGTATTGCGGTCAAGCTGCCCTACTAAACCTTTCAAGGCAGTGCCCCAGCATCATGGCCACAGGCCAATGACAGAAACAAGTAAAAGATGAAAGATTTACAAGAGTTAGTAAATATAGTGTTTAAGCAAATATTTAAAGCGAACATGAATAGAAATAGAAATTGTCTGGAGGGGAAACTAATTACATCATATTTGCTAATATCACAGTGTAATTAGTGTTATACTGTAAGCAATATGATAATATTCTTTGTCATATATAGACGCCTTTATATAATGATCCGACAACAATGCTTTTACAGAGTTGTTCAGTCTGCTAGAAATAACAGTCAAATTTCCTTCAAAATCACACCCTCACAACCTACTTTCTAGAAAAATATGAAATGTATTGGATAATTTAGTCAATTCTTTGCTTCCCAACTGCATGGTTCTGAGTTCAATATCACTGCATGGTACTTTGGGTGCATGTCTTTTACTATAGCCTCAGGCTGACTAAAGCCTTGGGAGTGGATATGGAAGATGGAAGCTGAAAGAAGCCTGTCACATATATAAATGTGTGTGTGCGTGTGTGTGTGTGTAATCTTTGTATTTACGTATGTCACCCACCACTGCTTGACGACCAGTGTTGGCATGTTTACATGTCTGTAACTTAATGGTTCAGCAAAAGCGACTGATAGAATAAGTACCAGACTTTACAGAAAAAATAATATATATACCGGAGTTGATTCATTCAATTAACATTCTTCAAGGAGGTGCTCCAGCATGACTGCAATCTAGTGACTGACACAAGTAAAAGAAGGAATTAAAAAATTGCATGGGAAGTGAACTGATGGATGATGTATTAACAAAACCAAAAATTCCTTTATATCTTCCTAATTAGTCAGAGATTAATTTTCATGCTGCACATACTTGTTTTGCATATATTTTTATGCAACTTTTGACAATGTGGCTGTATTAAAAAAAGGTAAAATTACTTTCTCGAGTCATACTGACTCATAAGGGCTGGTTTCTCAGTTTCATGGCATATGTATTCCCTTCCTGGATGGGATGCCAGTCCATCATAGGGTTACTCGTTTTAGCTAGCTGAATGGATTGGAGTATCGTGAAATGAAGTGTTTTGCTCAAGAACACAACGCATTGCTCGGTACAGGAATTGAAACCACAATCTTATGATCATGAGTCCAATACTCTAACCACTAAACCATGCACCTCCACAGAGATTCAGTGTGTCACCTGCATAAAAGGAATAGATTTTTGGTGCTTTGTTACATTTAAGTAGATTTAAAATGTGCACACACGTACATTTACATATAGGGGTAGGCATGGCTGTGTGGTTGATAAGTTCATCTACCAACCATTGGCTTTAGGTTCAGTCCCACTGTGCTGTACTTTGACAAGCGTCTTCTACAATTGCTTCAGGTTGAATGAAGTCTCGTGAATGGATTTGGTAGATGAAAGCTGAAAGAGACTCATCATGCATATGTTTTTTGTGACGAACAGGAGCCAAATGCACTTACAACTTTATATCTGTTATTACTGGAATGAAAGGCAGTGAGCTGGCAGAAACGTTAGCACACCAGGCGAAATGCTTAGCGGTATTTCATCTGCCATTACGTTCTGAGTTCAAATTCTGCCAAGGTCGACTTTGCCTTTCATCCTTTCGGAGTCGATTAAATAAGTATCAGTTATGCACTGGGGTCGATATAATCGACTTAATCTGTTTGTCTGTCCTTGTTTGTCTCCTCTGTGTGTAGCCCCTTGTGGGCAGTAAATAAATAAGAAACATTAGCATGCCGGGCAAAAAGCTTAGAAGGTATTTTGTCTGTTTTTATGTTCTGGGTTCAAATTCCACCAAGGTCGACTTTGCCTTTCATCCTTTCAGGGTCGATAAATTAAACACCAGTTGCATACTGGGGTCAATTTAATCGACTGGCCCACTCCTCCAAAATTACAAGCCTTGTGCCTAGAATAGAAAAGATTATTACTGGAATGAGCAGATACACACACACACACACACACACACTGACTCACTTAGATCAAGGTATAGCTGATTTTAGAATCTTGAGCAAATAATGTGGTGCCATAATTTAATACGCTCCATTTACACACAATATGTGAGAAAAAAATAATAAAAATTTGCAAGAACATATAAGCTACATATGACAAAAAGGACAAAATCCATCTTTGCACACACACACACACACATCTTTACAGTTTTTATGCAGAGCCGATAACTCAAAGTGAAGATAAATAAATAAACCCTAAAGTTCTATTCAAGAAGTGAAAACATACATATGTATGTGCATACAAGTGCAAGGCATATCAGCTTTACATAAATGTAGCAAAGAACTACACACTGCTAGAAAACTGAAATTGATGACTACGACCAAGAAAACTCTCCTTATATATTTAAGAACTTGTGAAGGAAACTTTATAGCCCAGAAAACTGGGATGCTGTACATATTTCTTTGGTAAACTTTTATGAAACATGTTGGAATGGAATAAGTGATTTTAGTTCAAGTTATCTTCATTTTTTTCTCTCTCTCTCTCTTTCTGTCTGTTTGTCTGCTTGCTTGTGTGTCTGTCTGTCTGTCTATCTATCTATCTATCTATCTATAATTAATAATATTAGGGCAAGAAAACGTTTAGAAATTTTTTGCTACCAGTGGCCTAATGTATAGAAAAATTAGTCAATAGACTATATATTATTCATTTAAATACAGTGTGCATTTAAACACATAAGAGGTATCAATCATAGGATACCTGGCATGCTAGAAGGAATAACCAAAATCCAAACCACTATTAGGGATAAATTTTGAAGGGAATGAAAAATGAAAACATTTACCATCTATTTCCTGGACCATGGTTTCTGACTTTGAATTAGCAAATAAAATAATTTGCTGGGCAAAGTCTTCATCAGCAGGTACGCCTAGATTAAACATAGAAACACGAGGCAATCCAGTATGTGCTCTGTGCTTATATATTATAATTTTTCAAATACACCGCGCAAGCGCAGCAAATAGTATAATGCCGGCATTACTTCAAAAATTTGCTATCTATCTATTTATCTATCTATCTGTCTATCTATTTCTCTCTCTCACATGTGAGTATTCTCACATTTTTGTGGATGCGTGTATGAGCGAGTGTACTTGTGCCATGCAACTTGTCCAAGGGAATTTATAAATCCATATTTGTTAACGGCTATTTTTAATTTTTTTCTCACTGTTCATTTCTCTTTTTGCTATCTGTGATTTCATTTTTGTTCTTCTATATAATGAAGATATTTCCTCTGTCTGGCTGCTTTTCTTTCTACAGAATGAGAAGTTACATTGTGGAACTGTCATTTTAACAAGTTGTAATCATTTATCACCTGACAAGATACATCTGCACTGCTGGATGCTCCTTAACCAATTGTTGAGTGTCCCACCCATGAGGGATCAATGCTAGGTGTGTTGAAACAATTGTTGGGATTAACGATAAATTCTTGTATAGTCCATCTTCTGTCTTTCATTTGCCATGTGCATACACACACACACACACACACACACACACACATATATATAGGGGGAGAATTCACAAAAAGAAACAAAAGACGAAGACAGGTGGTGTTCAAAACAAACAGATATATTAGTATAATGCTCGAGAAGTGAAAAAGTCTTTAATGTTTCAAGCCTACGCTCTTCCACAGAAAGGAACATAGAAAGAAACAAGGAGAGGAAAAAAGAATGTGTAGTAGCTAGCAATCTATCATGGCGAATATATATATATATATATATATATATACATATATACTCTTTTACTCTTTTACTTGTTTCAGTCATTTGACTGTGGCCATGCTGGAGCACTGCCTTTTAGTTGAGCTAATTGACCCCAGGACTCATTCCTTGTAAGCCTAGTACTTATTCTATCAGTCTCTTTTGCCAAACTGCTAAGTTATAGGGACGTAAACATACCAGCATCGGTTTTCAAGCGATGTTGGGGGGACAAACACAGGCACACACATATACACACACACACATACACACATATATATATACAACGCGCTTCTTTCAGTTTCCCTCTACCAAATCCACTCACAAGGCTTTGGTCAGCCTGAGGCTATAGTAGAAGACACTTGCCTAAGGTGCCATGCAGTGGGACTGAACCTGGAACCATGTGGTTTGTAAGCAAGCTACTTACCACACAGCCACTCCTACGCCCATATACATATATATTGGAAAATTCTAGAATCCAAGATTGAAGACTGGAAATCAAAAGAGAACTCAATACAAGTTAAGTATAACCATTGAGCAAATAACTTTATTTAACAAATTTAATGTTTAAGCAAAGAAACTCCACTTTTTAAAAAAATTCATAGCTTCTCTGAAACAAAATAGTTGGACTCTTTAATGAACTTGGATTATTTTAGGACTAGCAGAAACCATGGAAATTTCATAGGTTTCGCAAGTAAACATGGAGAACTTTAGTTATCTGTTGCTATAGTGACGGTGGAGACGGCAGCAAATGGCATTCAAGTTAGAGAGAGATGGAGGTAAGGAAGGAAGGATAGAATGGAAGAGGAAGTTGTGACAAATGTTAGTTGAGGTGGTAACAGTAAAGGTAAAGAAAAAAGAAGGAACAAAGGGGAAATGTGGAAGAATCAATACAGGCATAATGATCACACACACACACACTTGCATATACATACACATTCACACACACATACACACGCATGCACTGAGAACTGTGATATATTATTGTTGTGATGATGTTGGTAAGGAGCGAGTGAACCCTTATGATACAAAACAATCCAAGACTTCCCTTGATTCTATGATACAAACTTCATATTTAAAGTGATCTAAATTGAGATATTGCATCAAAATTTTATTTACTCTTTTACTCTTTAACTTGTTTCAGTCTTTTGACTGGGGCCATGCTGGAGCACCGCCATTAGTCGAGCAAATCAACCCCAGGACTTATTCTTTGGAAGCCTAGTACTTATTCTATCGTTCTCTTTTGCTGAACCGCTAAGTTACGGGGACGTAAACACACCAGCATCAATTGTCAAGCGATGTTGGCGAGGACAAACACAGACACACAAACGCATACACACAAACATATATAAATATATACATATATACAATGGGCTTCTTTCAGTTTCCGTCTACCAAATCCACTCACAAGGCTTTGGTCGGTCCGAGGCTATAGTAGAAAACACTTGCCCAAGGTGCCATGCAATGGGACTGAACTCGGAACCATGTGGTTGGTAAGCAAGCTACTTACCACACCGCCACTCCTATGCCTATGCTAATTTATGTCTCAAACTTCAGCACTTCAGCTTAATAATGACAAAATTATTTATATAAATTCTTCATTATTTTCAAAAGTATTTGAAACTAAAGCGGTGTATTTTCCTTGTGTGTGTGTGTGTGTGTGTGCATGTGTGTGTGCGTGTGTGTGTGTGATGAAGGAAGAAGTGGTAGGCAGCAGAACCAGAGGCAGACCGCGGTTTGTGTGGATGGATGGAGTGGGGTAAGCTTTGGTGGTTAGAGGTGTTGAAGTGAGAGAGGCAAGAGAGTTTATGTGATAGGAAAGCTTGGAGAGTGTTTGTGGATGGATGAGTGAATTTGATGTTGCTCGAAGGAGTACAGAACCAGTATGATGCAGCAGGAGTAAACGAGCATTTGCTGTTGGGCCCCACTGCTGATATTGGGGGTTGTGTTCTATGCCTTGACCTGAGCAGAAGACAGGGCTCACCTCTTTGAGCTGGAAAATGAATGGAATGCTCAGTGTGTGTCTTGTTGTGTCTACCCACTCCTAAAAAAAATGGGGAATAGGCCTGAATATATATGTTACTTCTATTTTTTCTTTCTTTTTTCCTTGAGCTGTTTTTACTTTCACTTTCTCCTTTGAGTTACTTTTTGTAGCATGACACAAAAGGTAAGTAGGAACATACTATTGTATCGGTATGTAGCTATTTCTGTGAAATTCCAACATATGAAATGAAATTGATTCATAAGAGTCAAAATAATTTCTCCAAGATATATGACATCAAAGAATTAAAGGAAGATAGAATAATCGAACCACATCATTTCATGTTAAGTAAAATATGTAGACATAAAGAAAAACTATTTCATAATCAATATTTAAAAATGCTTACACACTTACTTGCATAATAAATATATAAATATGTGAATATATATAGATAAATAAACTGATAACTGAATGAATAATATTCAGTAAATAGATGCCTAATTGAATCAATAATAATAATAGATTATAATAAATTGGAAAAGTTCGTAAATAAAGGTAATCTGTAAAGGATACATTTGCAGGTGTACCCATATTGATATGCAAGCACTCAGATTGGAAATGTTTGGGTATATTTATTTATGAAAATACTAAGCACCCTAATATATGCACATTCACATAATACATGCACATAAAAGTGTGCATTGATTCAAATGCACTGATATGTGTGTGTGTGTGTGTATATGTATGTATATATATACATATATATATATGTGTGTACATGCATATTTATGTTTGTATATATATATATATATATATATATATATATATAAACATATATATTTGTGTGTACACACACACACAAACATGCATATATATATATACATACACAGAGACAATAAATATACACATATGCACAAAGATATTCGTGTGTATGCATATTTTCACACATGCATAAATATACATATTTATGTACATGTACACTTGCACGCTTATGTGATTTGATCTCCATATATGTTCTAACATAATGCTTATATTTAAGCAACTTGTATATCCACATACGAGCATACATGAATGCATTAATACTGAAGTGGTTGGATATTTTAAGACACATATACCCACACATACAAATAAAAATGTGTGCTACCTTATATGTTCATGTACGTGTATACCCCATGCAAAGACATACAAATCCATTCATTCACACATATTTATTCACACACACATAGGTGTAGGAATGGCTGTGTAGGAAGTAGCTTGCTTACCAACCACATGGTTCCGGGTTCAGTCCCACTGCGTGGCAGCTTGGGCAAGTGTCTTCTACTATAGCCTAGGGCCAATCAAAGCCTTGTGAGTGGATTTGGTAGACGGAAACTGAAAAGAAGCCCGTCGTATATATGTATATGTATATGTGTGTGTATGTGTTTGAGTGTATGTGTTTGTCCCCCCAACATCGTTTGACAACCGATGGTGGTGTGTTTACATCCCCGTAAGTTAGTGGTTCGGCAAAAGAGAATGATAGAATAAGTACTAGGCTTCCAAAGAATAAGTCCTGGGTTGATTTGCTCGACTAAAGGCGGTGCTCCAGCATGGCCACAATCAAAAGACTGAAACAAGTAAAAGAGTAAAGTGTACACACACACACATAGTGATTATTGTTTAATAAGTCCACTGGCTATTTGCAATACCAGTGCCTGAACTGATATGCTCCATATTGTTGATGGGAGATTAGTATACTATGATGCTGCTGCTGGATATCTGTCACTGAGGAATCCATAGCTGGGTGAAATCATGTTTAATATACAAAATTTTAAACATACAGTATTCTCCCAAGTTCAGGATTTATTGTTTCAATTTATCAAAGTTACTGTTTTGAAACTGAAGAAAATTTGAATGACATAGAAATATTTCTATGTCATTGGACAATAATATAGACATGTTTTGTAAGTCTTATGCTTACAAGTAGCTATAGGTTCATAACTCCTTTCGAAGACTGAAATCCAAAAGTAAAATGATCTCCAGTGATTCCAACATACATAAATTGAAAGTTCTTTTATTACCGTTATCAGATTTGGCTCTTGCTAAAATATACTATTGGATATCATACTGGATAGACATAGAACATGATGTCATATTTTTCTAGCTGGATTTAAAGCTGAATGAGAGTGATGTTTAACCTTAAATCCATTACATTATTTATATTATTTTTATTTGATGGATATTTGTCCTTATCTTGTTGTTAACACAACATTTTGGCTGATATACCCTCCAGCCTTCATCAGGTGTCATGGGGAAATTTCGAACCTGGGTTCTGATTCCTAAGGTATTTTTCGATGTTATTATTATTATCCAGGTCACTGGAATCGAACTTGGAATCTTGGGGTTAATAGCCCGCACTCTTAACCACTATGCCATATGCCCGTGGGCAATTATGGAGTGAATTTTAGGGCTTATAAATTTAATATTTACCTATCCTTCCTTAATACCGGTTCCCATATGCTACTCATATCTGTACTCAGTCTGCTTAGGAGGTTGTTGCGTCCTAGCATTTGTGCTGCTTCTTTTAGCTTTTGCATTTTCCAGTGGTGTTCTCTGATGAAGGCTGGAGGGTTTGTCAGCTGAGGCATTGTGTAAACAACATACAAGATGAGGACAAATATTTGTCGAATGTAAATAATGTACATAATTCCTCATCTCTTGAATATAGAACTTAAATCTATTAGCTGATAAACCCATATAAAGTTTAATAGTGGTAAGAGTGTTAACTGTATACTTGTAAATTATGTCATTAATTAGGCAATTTCCTTCTAAAGGATAATTATTCTAATTGAAATAATTAAAATTTGCATTATAGCTATCACCAATATATATAGTGCTATTATAACAACTACTCATTAATATGGCTACAGTTAAAGATGAGACCGAGGATTTTGTGGCCTGCTGCTAATGAGAAAGAGAAATATAAAGAGTTTGAAAACAAGGTATGTCGAGCTCTTTATAAAATGACAGGCTCTACAGTGGAGAAACTGGGAAAATTAACATGCTCAATTTACGATACAGGGAAGGAATTGTTTGGAGTGAAAGAGAACATCCGATTAGAGAAAGGAAAGTGTAGACCAAACAGGATCAGGAAAATGAAACAGTTGAGGAAGGAAAAGACCAGCCTAAGAAAGTGGTGGAAATGTGCTGCAGAAGAGGACAAACCTGGCCTCGCGCTGCTGTATGATGATTTGAAAAGGAAATGTCGTTATGTGCAACGACATATCCGCTGATATGAGCGTCGAAAGGAGAGTAAAAGGACTCGGGGACAGTTTCTGAAGGACCCGTACCGGTTTACTAAGAAGCTGTTCACTGAACCGAAGAGCGGTTCTTTATTGTGCACGAAAGAAGAACTGGACGTTCATGTCAAAGAAACATACAGCAATCCGCACCGTAACCAGCCACTGCCACCTTTACATGGGCTAAATCATCTCTCAGAACCTGATATCAAATTCCAAATTGGGGATATCACGGAGAGAGAGGTGAATGATTTCGTAAGAAAAGCGAGAGCAAAGAGTGCCCCAGGAGGTGATGGCGTCTCATATAAAGTCTATAAATATTGCAACCATCTGCGAAAGAAGCTCTCTGTCCTACTTCGACAACTGTGGCGCGAAGAGACTCTAGTAGAAGACTGGTGTAAGACAGAAGGAATATACCTGCCGAAAGAGGCCAATGCAAAGACTTTAAAACAGT
This sequence comes from Octopus bimaculoides, assembly GCF_046866305.1. Taxonomy (NCBI): domain Eukaryota; kingdom Metazoa; phylum Mollusca; class Cephalopoda; order Octopoda; family Octopodidae; genus Octopus; species Octopus bimaculoides. The sequence goes on along the minus strand of NC_142929.1, from coordinate 150,394,246 downwards.
TTAGACCGATATCCTTATTGAATGTGGAATGCAAGATCTTTATGGGAATTCTTTCCAAGAGAACAGTAAGATATTTACAAAATAACGGGTATGTTGATGAGTCTGTTCAAAAGGCTGGAATCCCCGGGATCCCTGGATGCATTGAACATTGTTTTTCGATTTGGAAAGCAATCCAGGATGCCAAGCAGAAAAAGAAAAGTTTGAACATGGCATGGCTTGACCTAGCTAATGCATATGGCTCAGTGCCACACGAATTACTGATAAGAGCCATGGACCACTTCCACATTCCAGACAAAGTGATCAAAATAATGAGGATGTACTATGACAGTTTCGAAATGAGGTTTACAGCTGGAAATTTTACAACAGATTGGCACCGATTGGAGATTGGTATTGCTGCTGGCTGTACGATATCTGTCACGTGGTTTATCTTAGTCATGGAGTTGATTTTGAAAGCGGTGGATTTTTCGGTACAAATCGCCCCTGTACAATCGCCTAAGAAAGCCTTCATGGATGACGTGACACTTCTAGCTACAGATAAACAAGTCATGCAGAATGCCCTCTTGAGACTAGACGAACTTGTGAGGTGGTCTAGGATGCGGTTTAGAGCAAAAAAGTCGCGTAGTCTGACATTTGTTAAGGGAGTGCAGAAAGAATTCAAGTTTCGAATAGCTGAAGAAAGCATTCCAACAGTCAAAGAAGAACCCGTCAAGAGCTTGGGGCGTGTTTACGCTGGAACATTGTCAGATAGAAGTCGCGGAATGGAAATCATGAAACAAGCCGAAGCTGGATTATCAGCGATTGATAACTCGAAGTTACCAGGTAACTATAAAATTTGGTGCTTGCAGTTCGGTTGTTCCCGCGACTTTTGTGGCCACTCTTAATATACGAGGTAGCCTTGTCACGAGTTCAAATCATTGAACAAAAATGTAATGTATTCATTAGAAAGTGGCTAGGCCTACCTCGGATGTTGAACAGTTCAGCTCTTTATCGTAAAAGAGGTTTGTTGCAGTTACCACTAGCATCAATAGTCGAAATATACAAACTAGGGAAGATACGGACGGTGATGATGCTGAGAGAATCGAAGGATACGGAAATCAGGCAGAACCCACCAGAGGTGAAAACAGCCAGGAAGTGGAAAGCAGAAGCAGAGGCTGATGACATCTTGTCTTCTCTTATACACAGAGATATGGTGGGTGCAACACAGAACCATCGGAGAGGACTTGGTTTTGGCGCAAATCAGTTAAAACCGTTTGCAGATATGATGCGGAGCGAACGCAGATCTGTTGTTAGCAACAGCGTCAACGCAAGAGAAGCAGAGAGAAGAGAGCTTCATTTGATCCGATGTAGTCAACAAGGACAGATAAAGAGATGGGAAGAACATGTTGTTGAGAGGAAAATACGTTGGGATGAAATATGGAAGTGGACGACATCTCGGCTAAGTTTTCTGATTCGTTCATCCTATGATGTTTTGCCGTCACCTAGGAATCTCGTAAGATGGAACGTCTCAGAGAATGACATATGCAAATGCGGAAAGGTCGGAACACTGAAACATATTCTTTCCAACTTTTCCTTAGCATTGAATAGATATACATGGAGACACAACCTGGTCCTGAAGGTTATCTTCAATGCTATGAAGAACCAAATTCATCTCAACAACACTGAGAAAAAACCGTTGAAAGAACCATCTAAAGATTTTATTACCTTCGTGCGCTCAGGTCAGTGGATCCGTTTCAAGAAAAAGAACAAGAAACTTCCTGTGAGAAATGAAAAGTGGAACGACTATTGGGAAGTGACTGGGTGCCAGGCATTCTTTCCCATCCCAGTTATGGAAAAACCTGACATTTTAATGTGGTGTGAAAGAAAAAAAGTTGTAAATCTAGTTGAGTTAACGGTTCCTCATGAAGATAATATGGACGCTGCACGGGCTCGAAAGATGGACCATTATGAAAACCTCCTTCAGAAATGTGAAGACACAGGCTGGAAAGCGGAGCATTTTCCAATCGAAGTCGGATGTAGAGGATTTGTAGGAAACAGTGTGAAACGACTGCTGTTATCGTTAGGCCTAACTCATCGTAAGGTAAATACCACCATTACCGATATCCAAACTACAGTGGAGAAGGCTAGCCACTCGATTTGGTTAAAAAGAGATGATGAGCGATGGCTAGAGAAATATTGAGCTTTGTTTTAATAATCAGTTGATCTAGCAAGCGGGGCCTCATATCAGTGAGGGGGGCCGGTGCGCATCGATGCCGTCGAGAGGTAGGCCCCGAAACGGCGCGCATTCTCTCCTGATGACCCCATACACTTGCTGGCTTCCGGTATGTGGAGTTCTTGACTGGTAGCACTTGCATGTGCAAGTTGCTTGCAAGACACTTGTGAATTTAGGAGTTACTGAATAAGATAATTTAACAATTGGTGAATAAGATTACTTAATACTAATTAAAGTGCTTATAATATCTGAACTGCTGGCAAATATTTCTTGAGTAAAGAAGATTCTAGATATTAGTTTTCCCTCTTCAATATCCAATGGTGGATTATACCAAATAATATGCCCAAGACTAATTCATTCTAATCATATGCTCTTAGTTGATATATAAGGGTCAGTTAAAAGTTCATAACCTGACTAAGATACTCTCATGGGATGTGTCTAAATGAGGTTTAATTTTCAATGTAGTCCCCATTGTGAACCACACACTGCTTCCATCGCTGTTGCAGTGTTTGGATCCCATTCCTGAAGAAACTTTCATCTTGTTCATCAAAAATGTCATCAGCAGATATGACATCATCACTGCAATAGTGGTGCCCAACCAAGTGGTTTTTCATGCTTGGGAACAGATGATAATCAGATGGAGCCAAATCAGGAGAATAGGGAGGGTGGTCAACCAGTTCAAAACCACAATCACACACAGTGGTTATTGAAACCAAGGACTTGTGTGTTGGAGCATTGTTCTGATGAAACAAGACCCCTTTTGTCAGTTTTCCTGGCATTTGCTCTTGATAGCCCTTTGTAACTGCCTCAGCAAGTTGGCATAATACTTGCCATTGATGGTGTGGCCCTTTTGCATCCCAAATAACTGAGGCCATCTCCTTCCCTGCAGATGAAACGACCTTGGCCTTCCTTGGAGCAAGTGAGGTGGGGTGTTTCCACTGCATGGATTGTCATTTTGTCTTTGGTTCAAAATGATGAAGCCAACACTCATCTTAGCTTAGTAAATGTTCAAGAAAATCAGGTAGATTTGTCTGAACTAATGTCAGATTTTCCCATGATGTGATAAGCCTGGTGTGCTTTTTATCAGGTGTCAGAAAACGTGGCACCCACCATGCAAAAACCATCGTCATGCCAAGTTCATCGAGAAGAATATTCTTAACTCTCTCACAGGATATACTAATAACATTGGTAATTTGATATATAGTCAATCGTCTGTCATCCATCACCTTATGGTGAACATGATCAATGTTTTCTCTGGTTGTTGCAGTTGCAGGATGTCTTCAAGACTCTCTCTTTCTCTCCTATATTCAGCTGCCTACTTTTGAACTGTTGATAAAGCTAGAATGTTATTTCCTAATGTAGCAACCATATCAGTCTGAATGTTCTTTGGGACGAAACCCTTTTTCAGCAGGTACTTCATAAAAACAACGATGCCAAATTTTACTAATTTTCAAGAGAAGTCACAACTAGTTACTTTTGAAATCTTCTTAGAACAATCATTTTACCTGGAAAGAAACACTGCAATTATTAATAAAAAGTGTTGAAATTAATGCCTGCAAGATTTTACAGCTCTAGCATCACTCCTTCATAGTCAGTCTATGGACTTTTCAGCCCGTCCTCATAAAACAATTTCTAAAAAATTGCTACAATCCAATGCTTCATTGTAATAGGTTCAATGATCCTTAAAAATTTGCTTGTTAATTGAAAATCTAAATTATCTCAATGTGATACTTTAATCAACTTTTTTTCTGTTGATGTTTGAATGATTTAAAAATTTGTTGCTATAATTTATTTGTAGCATCATTAGGTTTTCGATGTAGATAATATAATCCATTGGAGAGTTTCAGTTACACCCCAAAATTTGGCTATAGAGGGATTCATATCTAATTTAATAGACTGAGCAAGACTTTTGAAGTATTCAGTTGCGACCTTTCAGAATCTCTCTGACCCAGAAGCTGTAATTAATCATGGTCTATACAACCCATCATCTCTATACAACCCCATTCTTATATGAGAGGACTTGCCCACAAGTTAATACAAAAAATAGGCCAATAAAATCAGTAACTACAGCTAAATTGTTTATACCTATACTCACATCAGAAGGGGTATTTAGGGATTATTTTTATCCAAATAGAATTGTTGTAATAGTGACACATTTCTAAGCATGGATAATCATATAAACCTTTAATACCAATTAAGTTTTCAGCAACAGTAATAACTTTAAATAATAGCAATAACATAATGGAGGTATTATAATTATCAAATTCAAATTGAAAATATTTTGTCCATATCTTATAAGGGATACATTTGAATCAGTCTACTTAATACATATTCATTCAGTTATCAATTAATTTTACTGTTTTTACATATTTAGTATCAATGTGTGCAAGCATTTCAAATATAGATTATAAAGCAGCTTTTGCAAGTATTTGTGTTTTCTTAACATGATATGATGTCAATTTAATATACTGTTTTCCTCTAATTCCTTGGATTCATATACTTTGGAGAAATCATTTTGACTGTTGACTATTAGCTTTGTTTTAAACGGAATTTCACAGAAATATTTTAAAATAATTCAACTGTGCTTACAGATTCAAAATTTTGATTTCGTAGGAGGTATGAATCAATGAAATCAGAATTATTATTTTACTAAAACTTAAAATTCATTAACAAAACAGTAAAAATGAAAGCAAAGGTAACAAACAATGCTTTACATTTTACCATATATTTTGAGGATTAAAAATCCTTTATCAAGAGAAAGACACAAAGTTATCGCTATAATACATTTTCTCTTGATAAAGGGTTTTTAATCCAAAATACTGAAACATTAGTTGAAATTTAAATTGGTGTCATCCTCCTTACTTTTGTTTAGACTCTTATTTTGAAATTGCATTGTACATGCTTTTTTAAACAATTTTACCATATACTGTATTGTTCAAACCATACATGAGCACACACACACACACACACACACACACACACACACACACATGTATACTTTGGGTTCTATTTCTGTAGATTGAATCATATTATGTTCATAATATATATAAATGTGTTTTAAACATTCAGTTTTGCAGCAAAGGATAGTATTTGGAGTTGTAAGTCTGAATGACTTGTCATTATGTATATATGTATATGTATATATATATATATATATATATATATATATATATATATATACATATACATAGAGAGAAATACTCTCTCTCTCTCTCTCTCTATATATATATATATATATATATATATATATATATATATATATATATATATATATATATATATATACATATATATACATAGAGAGAGAGAAATGGAATTGATTTACAACCCCAATTATTACTTTATTTTGCAAGACTAATTATGTTTCAGACAGTTTTATGTCATAAACATTAAATATGAGTCCACATATAGAAAATATTAACATCCATCCTGCTATTCCATGTAATCTTGTCAAAATGCAACAGTTCTATCTCTGTGAAATTTTACTTTTTGATCTGATGTCTGTTTCTCATACAGGTATGGCTTAAATGAAATAGAAACACAAAACATCTTCAAACAATGTATCTTTTCTATATGATATTGGCTTCCTAGATTTATCCACTCTTCTTCCTAAGAAAATTTCCTTTTGTCTATTTCTTTATTAAAAACCCACATCTCCCATTAACTCAACTCCTACCCTGCCTAACGTAATGACTGTACTTTCACTATTTTCTGTCCGGTTATATTAATATCAGCTTAGTAGAACTTATCTATAGCTTCAAGCGAGCTGTCTTAGTAGATTGTGGTCTTCATGAAAGCAGTAGAATATGAGCAAACTAATAATAGTCTGTGTTGGTAAATAATATGAATAAAATGTTTTCAAATTTGAATATATTGTTTTGCCATGAGAAACAGAAATTATGAAATGTTTCAGGTGGAACCATGTATTTCACAGAACAGAAAGAGTATCCTGTTTGAAAATATTCTGTTGTTCTGTTTAAGCTATGCCAGGATGTGAAACTGGCATTAAATCAATGATATATCCCCTCAATCATGAAACTGGTGAATTTTGGCAATACAGAATTATATGGAGCTCCATATGAAATGCAAATTGATGTTTTCTACAAATGGAATCATACTTAAATGTTTGTGACACATGAAAATGTCTTAAACATAATTAGTTCTATCAGGAAGAGTAATATTTTGGGGTTGCATACCTATTGCTTTTTTTTTTTCATTTCTTTCTTTCTTTTTTGTTTATTGACAAGCAAATCATGTCTGGATTTATAACTCTAAATATTACTATTTTGTGGCAAGAATGAATATGATGAAAACAATTTATATGCTATGAATATTATATATAACTCCATCTGCAAAAACATAATTTTAAAAGTAGCCCCTGCTGCCAACAACTCATAAGCATCCAAAGCTTTTAAAGACATTGCTTTTTGTCAGTTTGCCAAGATTAGACTGAAATTTTTGTGTTCCCATCACTAGCATTGCATGAACACTTCTGAGATAACACTGAGATTTTATGCTTGCAGTTACCTATTATTATTTTGGTCTTTGCCTCATTAACCTTAGGGTCTTTTTCTTCTAAACTCTTCTAAAATTTATCTTACGAATCCTAAAGATTTGTACTAGATAATATAGTAAAAATCTGACTGATCAAAATAAAAGCTCTCTATGAATTCAATTATGAATGCCTATATTGTTGGCTAAAAGCACTTTAATTCATGTAATTTTCGGTTCCATCCTTCCAACACTGTTCACAACTCTTTGGGTAGGTCTCTTCTTTAGTCCTGACCAAGCAATGCTGTATCAAGAAAATTTGGTAAATGAAAACTGTGTGAAAGCTCAACGAAAGGACTTTTCCAATTCTTTGGTTGTAAACTTGAATTATCATTTGTTTTAACACCCCAAGCTTGCTTTTGAGTCCCTTTAGTGAAGTCCACGCTGTAGCAAGTCTTTCATTCAATTTTTAGTCCAAAAATAACTTCCTTTCTTCCATTCAGAGCTTTAAATAAATACCATAAGTGTTACCCTTTTTTCACTGACAAAATCATAACAAAAAGGATTACAATAAGACCATAAAAAAGTGACAAGAGAACAAATCCAAAGTAAATGCTGAATTGGCCATTAAATTCTATCTTAAAATCATTAGCAATTGTGACTTTGCTTTCATCATTCTTATACATGAACCATTCATTTCCCGGTTTTCACCTGACAACAGAGTAGGGTATGCTATAAGAAGCTTTCTCCAGGTTGACAAATATTTGGTAGTGTTTTTGCTGCTTGTCCTTCATACTTTCATTTGCAACTATCCAAACAGAATGACAACACATGGTTCTACTTCTTTGCAAATACTCAAATCATATTCTTTCTTAAATAATTGGCAATACTAATGTTTTCTGTAATTTTTATGAGTTGTCTTTTGAATTCTCCTGAATGAATGAATCTCTACATTTTTTTTTACAGACTAAAACCTCTTGCACAAGGGATTCTCCACGCCATTGTTTGAACTGAAATAGCAGCCTAATATTTAAACCACATTTTACTGCCATAAAAAAATGGCAGGACATTTGAGAATGTAGTTCTTGACACACTATGTCTGAAACAAAGATAGAGTGATTCCATTTCGAAAGGTATTTGATCATAGGTCGTCCTACAAAAGACAAACTTGGTGCTAAACAACAACAGCAGTCTAATTAACTTCAAGTAGAACCTCAACATGGTTAGCCAGCCTGCTAAGAATGGCAGCCAAATCTTCTTGAAATCATACCTTAACACCTAGCTTTAAAGTTCCTAATATACTAAAAGATAGGATGCCCGTGTCTAGAATGCCATTGATCATGTGATTCCTTGACAAGAACTGATGTGGGGCTAAGCAATAACAACAAATAAATTAATGACAACTCAATGAAGTGGACTCTACATAGTTGCTTGATTTCTTAGAAAGAGCAGCCAAATCTTCTACAAATTATACCCCTTCATCCTAAAAGAGGAAAATAATGTAAAAGACAATACATTCCCAATCCTCAAAAGAAGAATGGGATGATAATAAAAGGAACACATTCGATTACATATCTGCTCAAACTGGACTGGACTGATCTTGGGTCAAACAATAACAACAATAATTTGATTAACTAAGCAAAAAGAAAAACTGCTAGTATGATATTGATATAATATTAATGTTTCTAGTGTATCATAGCAACTATAGATAACAGAACTATAGCTTTCCTTGGTCATCTTATTCTTAATTGTGTCACTAACCTTAACAATAGCCATACAATAATAATAATAATGAGTTTATTGTATGCAGTGTTCAAGTGCACTATAGTTTGTAGGAAATGAGTGAAAGAGGAGACAGAAAGTGACAATATATCAAATAAAGACAGCATTGAAAGCCAAAAGTTCATGCACAGTACTTCTGTCTTTCAATCAGGGACGTGCTGTCTAGGTAGGCAAGGTAGGCAAGGTAGGCAGTGCCTACCTCGGATAAAATAGATCGATAGCAACATTTTCTTTTCGTGACAAAATATGCACCTAACTCAATAAAATCATGAAGGTTAATCTAATTACTATGTATAAAATAAAGGTGCATGGCTCAGTGGTTAGAGCGTCAAGCTTATGATCATGAGGTTATGAGTTCGAATCCTGGACTGGGCAGTGTGTTGTGTTCTTGAGCAAGACACTTTATTTCACGTTGCTCCAGTTCACTCAGCTGTAGAAATGAGTTGCGACGTCACTGGTGCCAAGCTGTTTCGGCTTTTGCCTTTCTCTTGGATAACATCGGCGGCATGGAGAAGGGAGAGTGGTATGCATGGGCGACCGCTGGTCTTCCACAAACAACCTTGCCTGGACGTGTGCCTAAAAGGGAAACTTTCTAGGTGCAATCCCAAAGTCATTCATGACCGAAGGAGTCTCATGTATAAAAGGCAAAATATTTTAGTTTTTTTTTGTAAATTAGGTAGGCATAATTCGTTCCTACTTTTCAAACTCAGTATTTAAGCTATGCATAATACTGCCATAGTACACATGCCATGTACACTCCTAAAACTATGTTTTCTTTATGGGTTATACAGGCAGAAGTAAATCTGCCTACAACTCATTTGCCTGTGTTTCACTTACTTTTGGTGTTTTACTACATAAATGTCACCAACTGCCTACCCTGAGTGATTACTGACAGCATGTGCCTGCTTTCAATGATTTTCATTTCTACTATTAATTTTAGCCACAACTTTACATTCTGAGTTCATAACTACCAGTTGAGCATTTTTTTTATCTCGCCCTTTTAAAGCTTAGCAAGGCTCATGGGCCTGGTTTCCCGGTTTCTGTGGCGTATGTGTTCCCCCCCCAGCTGGACGGGATGCCAGTCCATGGCAGCTTTA
>NC_142929.1:150377167-150379667 GCF_046866305.1 Octopus bimaculoides | reverse complement strand
TGACAACTGATGCTGGTGTGTTTACGTCCCCGTAGCTTAGCGGTTCGGCAAAAGTGAACAATAGAATAAGTACTAGGCTTACAAAAAATAAGTCCTGGGGTCGATTTGCTCAATTAAAGGTGGTGCTTCAGCATGGCTGCAGTCAAATGACTGAAACAAGTAAAAGAGTAAAAGAGAGTAGTGGACACTGTTATGAAATTAGTTTCATGAACAATTGCAACAACGTGATGTACAAAAAAATAAATCAGTGACAACATTAGAAGTTGAAAAAGCTGCTTTGATAGTTGTAGACACAAAAGAAAAATAACAGAAATAAATGCCATGGGAATAGAAGACACAACTGCATTAATATCATATACATATACATAAATAGTTTCTAATAGTTTCTATAGGTGCAGGAGTGGCTGTGTGGTAAGTAGCTTGCTTACCAACCACATGGTTCTGGGTTCAGTCCCACTGTGTAGCACCTTGGGCAAGTTTCTTCTACTATAGCCTTGGGCCGACCAAAGCCTTGTGAGTGGATTTGGTAGACGGAAAGTGAAAGAAGCCCGTCGTATATATGTATATATATATATATATATGTATGTGTGTATATGTTTGTGTGTCTGTGTTTGTCCCCCCAACTTCGCTTGACAACCGATGCTGGTGTGTTTACGTCCTCGTAACTTCGTGGTTCAGCAAAAAGAGACCGATAGAATAAGTACTAGGCTTCCAAAGAATAAGTCCTGCGGCCGATTTGCTTGACTAAAAGGCAGTGCCCAGCATGGCTGCAGTCAAATGACTGAAACAAGTAAAAGAGTAAAAGAACACAGGTAAGACAAAGTTAGCCATTTAGGAATAACGACGTAGTTGTCTAAATCCAAACCAGATCTAGACTTGTACTTTATCTATTCCTGGCAGAATTTGATATCAGAGTCTAAAGGGATGTTTTTATTAAATACTGCAAGCCATTGTTTTACTGATTCTAAAATCCACTGCATTTAAAAGTAACCATATGGTTCTTCATCCTGCTAGGAATAGGAAACAAATCTTCCTCAAATTACACTCCATCAGCTAAAAAGTTAAAAAATGGACATATTGTATAATATTTTTCCTTATGTATTATGTTTGAGGATAAAATCAGGAAAGTCATGTTTAGAATGTCTATGATCAAGAATCTTCACAGTCAGTACAACAAAAGATATCATATTATGTTTGTTAAAGTTGAATGGAATTAGATTTAATTTAGATGCTTACAAAAGTGAAGAAAAGGATGGTTTATATAAACCTTGTACAAAAACTGATGGCAAAGCAGGACAATTTTGTAGATTTGCTTTTCAAAAAGTCAAGCAAAATAAAGTAATTTCCTCATATACTGAAGTTGAAATCTCCTCCTGATGGCTTCAGCAGAGTGGATAAAATAGAGATTTCAGCTACGGTATTGTAAAGGTAGATTCACTACATAGAAGGTGAGAAACTAAAAAAATGGCAAAGGAAAGAAAATGTGATCTAGAGTATGAAAGATGCTCTTGAGAATAATGTAAAACATGAGATAGGGGTAGGGTTTTAACTATGTGACAATGGTGGTGAATTTGAGTTTGGAGAAGAGTAGAAAAATAAGCACAAAAATAAGGAAAACAGAATAATAGAGTGCAGCATGCAACAACACAGTTTACAAACTGTAGCAGTCCAAGCTTAATGGACTTTTCCTTGAATAAACAGCAGTTGTCATAGAGACAGGAAACTTGCATACATGATATTGCCAGTCTTTCTCAAAACTTCTTGTCCAAGTTTACATATATGTCTAAATATGCATGGTCAGCTTTGACCAAGAGTAGCCCCCATGTGTTTAGTTTAGTTAGGGCCTTTCATGTTCTGAGTTCAATACTTTCTGAAGTAAACTTTGTTTTTCTTCCTTCAAGGGTTGATAAAATATAGTACCAATTTAGAATAATGGTTTGATGGAATAGTTAAAGCATTGGCAAAAATGTCATATGGTAATTAGTCCAGGTTTTTACATTTTGTGTTGATCTATGAAGTATCAAACCCTTGCTTTTACTTTGGAAATTGTTAATATATGGAGAGGGAAGATTTGTTATGTGGCTAGTTGATCGTCTTTCATAATAAGGAAAAGGATGAAAATATGAATTGGCCCAAGTCTCCTTCTTGAAAATATTTCAAGATATAAACTCTGCCTTAGAATGAATATCATTTGTATGTTTATAAGGCTGGCTATGTACAAGTATTTGTTTTCTATCCTAGACCCAGGAAGACGTGGAATGGGGTAGACCCAGGAAGATATGGCATGAAGTGGTGAGTACAGTTTGTAAAGTGGTTAGCATTAGAAAGGGCATCCAGCCATAGAAACCATGCCAAAACAGTCATGGAGTCTGGGTAGCTCTTCAGCTGACCAGCTCCTGTCAAAGTATTCAACCCATGCCAGCATGGAAAACAGACGTTAGATGATAATGATGATATTGTTAAGTCATTAAATCATGCTGTTCTTGAGAAGACCTGTTGA
>NC_142929.1:150349188-150369188 GCF_046866305.1 Octopus bimaculoides | reverse complement strand
CTGAACATCTGCCACATACAAAAACTAACTTTGTAGTTAATCTGCCTTTGATATTGCTGCACCTCTTATGTGTCCATAGCTTGCACCGGGTACATCTTATAGAGTTACTTCCTACTCCTTTACTGCATACTGAGCAGGGCCATCTACCTGAAGGGGTTTGTGTTTTATCTACCTTCCTACTTATTAGGATTTTGGTTTTTGCTAGGTTGACTCTAAGGCCCTTCGATTCTAGTCCTTGCTTCCACACCTTAAACTTCTCCTCTAGTTCTGATAGTGACTGCGCAATTAGTGCAAGGTCATCAGCATAGAGGAGCTCCCAGGGGCAACCTGTCTTGAATTCCTCTGTGGTCGCCTGGAGGACTATGATAAATAGGAGGGGGCTGAGGACGGAACCTTGGTGGACCCCTACCTCTACCCGGAATTCATTACTGTACTCATTTCCAACCTTCACCTTACTGACAGCATCTCTGTACATGACTCGCACAGCTCTCACTAACCATTCTTCTATCCCAAGTTTCCTCATTGACCACCAGATAAGGGATCGGGGGACCCTGTCAAAGGCTTTCTCCATGTCAACGAAAGCCAGGTACAGAGGTTTATCCTTAGCTAGGTATTTCTCCTGCAACTGTCTCACCTAGAAATAAGGCATCAGTAGTGCTTTTACCTGGCACAAACCCAAACTGCATCTCATCTAAATTGATTTGCTCCCTAATTAGTTGGGCTATGACCCTCTCTGTAACTTTCATAACCTGATCTAACAGCTTGATGCCTCTGTAATTATTAGTGTCTAAAGCGTCACCTTTACCTTTGTAGCAGTTTACTATGGTGCTGCTACACCAGTCATTGGGTATGACTCCTTCGTGTATCACTTGGTTCGTAATACGGGTGACTAGGCTGTAGCCAACACTGCCAGATATTTTGAGCATCTCTGCAGTGATTCCTGATGGGCCGGGGGTTTTCCCTGTCTTCATACTCTTAATTGCTTTATCTACCCTGGTACTGTCAACTCGGATAGCTGGTCCCTCTGTCGGGTCGACATACGGCAGGCTCTCTTTCTCCCATTCATTCTTTTTATTAAGCAATCTATCGTAGTGGCATCTCCAGACCTCTACAGATAGATAGACAGAGAGAGAAAGAGAGAAAGAGATAGGTGAATGAGTAGATAGATAGATAGACAGTCAATAAGGCACAGAGTAGATATACAAACAAACAGACTGATAGAAGGCAGGTAGAAAGATAAATAGATAGAGACGGATGGACAGATGAATGGATAGACAGACAGACTAGACTGACATACAGATAAATGAATAGAACATAATAGATACACAGACATACTGGGAAACAGACATGTATAGTTTCCAGCAATACAGACGGCATATTAGTTAGTCACTGTGGGACAATGGATTCTTAAATATTTGATAATATAGCAGCAGTACATTTATATCATGGCAGTATTTGTTTTCTATTTGTTCCTTTTGACTGACCACCATAGTGGAGCTTAAAGACAATTGTTAGTTTAGCATTTCACATATGCAGTTTCAATATTATTCCTCAAAGCCTTTCCTCTGAAATTTTTTGTTCTCTCGTATGATGTTGTTGATTGAATGTAACTGGTTTCTGATAGACTGGAATGTAAAGTTTGGTTGTTTCTATTGTATGTATTGCCTTCTAAGTGTTTATATGTTTTATTTTATTTTATTTTGTTTTTTTGGCGTGTTTAATGTGTTAATGGTAATTCAGGAGAGATTCTAACATTATTCATCAGTCTTCTTTAGGGGACAAAGAGAAAATATCAAAAAGGTGTCTCTGTATGATGCTTTTAGCGTTTGATTCTATGAAATGATTTTTGGAGTCTGGGAATCAAATTCTATATGTGCAATGGTTTCTTTTGTAGCTGCTCTGGATAGCACACTCACATAGCAGCAAACCAACCAAGTCACCCACCCACCCAATCAACCAACAAACCAACCAGCCGACCAACTAACCGACTGACTTACTACACACTAATGTAATTTTTGATTCAGTGTTAGCATATATAATTTGGCATTAGGAAGGACATCCAGCTGCAGAAACCATACCAAAGCATACAGCAGAGAGCTTGGCACAATTTTCTGAATTGCTACTTCCCGCCAAACATCCAAAATCATGCCAGCATGGAAAAAACAAACGTTAACGGTTAATGATGATGGTAGTGGTAGTGGTGGTAATATTTGATGTAGTGAGAATCAAAATTGTTATTAGAGATAATTATGTAGTGAAAAACCAATAATGTTACCTCAATAACAGATATTATTTTAATTGTTTGAGTTAGTGTGAGAGACAGCTCTGGACATGTTTTTGGTTTTATTAGCTCTCCTCAGTGAAGTATAGACTTCACTGTACTTGCAGAATTAGAGATAAGAGACTAACTAAGTAGGTGTACAATAATGTATATGAATAGGTATGAAAATTTAGTATATTTATAATATTAAATGACTGATATGTATTACACAGAGAGACAGCTACACATAAAACAATGGCTAACTTGGGGGTTGATTTGTTCATTTAATTTCTTCAAGACATGTCTCAGCATGGCTGCTGTCCAATGACTGAAACAAGATAAAAGATATGTAATAAAAGAAAAAAGATATTTAAGAATTTAAATGAGTGAAAATCAAAAAAGCTAAGGAAAGACAAATTATTCAGTGAAGAAAAGATGACATTCCTTTAGCACTGGAAGCTCCTAAATGGTTTTTAATTATACAAAGAAAGGGTTTCAACAGACTTTTCCTCTACCAAATTCCTCTCAAAAAGGCCATTGAATGAAATCAGAACCAGAATCATGCGGTTGTAAAGTAAGCATCTTAACTTCACAGAAATGCCGAGGTATATCAGGACTTTGAATAATATTATTTTAATGATATCTTACTTAATTGTTTTACTCTTTACTCTTTTACTCTTTTACTTGTTTCAGTCATTTGACTGTGGCCAAGCTGGAGCACCTCCTTTAGTCGAGCAAATCAACCCCAGGACTTATTCTATGTAAGCCTAGTACTTATTCTATCGGTCTCTTTTGCCGAACCGCTAAGTTACGGGATCGAAACACACCAGCATCGGTTGTCAAGCAGTGTTGGGGGGACAAACACAGACATACAAACACATACACACATACATATATATATATATATATATACATATATACAACGAGCTTCTTTCAGTTTCCATCTACCAAATCCACTCACAAAGCTTTGGTTGGCCCGAGGCTATAGCAGAAGTCACTTGCCCAAGGTGCCACACAGTGGGACTGAACCTGGTACCATGTGGTTGGTAAGCAAGCCACTTACCACACAGCTACTCCTACACCAATAAATCTTTTGTTATTTTCTGTAATAAATATGCTTACACTAATATATTAATATTAAGCTGACTGAGAGTGAAATTACGATGTTAGATTTCTGTATACATGATGAAGGATTCAAACTTTGCTTTGTTTTCTATATTTGATCCAGTTGCATTCATATCTTCACATTTTCACTCACAAAAGAATCTCATCTATGTTACAAGCGAAAAATGGATATAAAACTCTATCATACTTGTTCCTAGTTTCTTTATAAAAACTTCACTTAATGCAGAATTTAATTAAGATGTCAATAGATAATGATCTTCCACTACAGACATCTATGCACTCCTGAGTAGTCTGTTTACCAGCCTGTCTACTTTTCTATATCCATCTGGCTTTCTTTTTATCTTCTTTCTTTCCCCCCCCCCGTCTCTTTCTCTCTCTCTCTGTTTCCCTTCTGTCTACATCTTCATCTCTCACTCCTGTATAAACTGTTGCACTATCTTTCAATTACGTGAACACCAATCTTCTGCTATTCTTGGAAGTTATTGATTAAGGAATGCACTGATGCTGTCTCAGAAGAAAGCCAGCTATGTATAAAACCATTCTTCTACGAAAAGGAATCCCAAAAACCACCAGATTTAAATGACCACTTCAAGAAAACATTTCACAATCTCTTGTTATGAATGGGAATTGTGCATAACTGATGACAGTGCAAAAGATCTTGACTAAGCACACTAAAGGGAACAGTTATGTGTGCCTTTCATCTAATTAAAATGGGTGAAATTTGTATAGTAGTCAGCAACATCTATGATAATGCAATCTAAGACATCAGCTATTTGTTAGGAGATTGACCTATTCAGGAAATAAAAGGAGGAGAAGGAGGAGGAGGGGGTAGAGCCACTACCACTGCTGCCACCACTTCCTCACTTTCTTCTTCTTCTTCTTCTTCTTCTTCTTCTTCTTCTTCTTCTTCTTCTTCTTCTTCTCCTTCCTTACCCTTCCCTTACCCTCCTCCTCCCTCCTTACTCCCCCTCCCACCTTACTCTCCTCCTCCCCTTACTCTCCTCCCTCCTTACCCTCCTCCTCCCTCCTCCCACCTTACAGCCTCTTCCTCCCCTCACCTACTCTTCCTCCCCTCACCTACTCTTCCTCCCCTCCCTCCCCTCTCCTCCCCTCCTCTCCCCCTCCTCTCCCCCTTCTTCTTCTTCTTCTTCTTCTTCTTCTTCTTCTTCTTCTTCTTCTCCAAACTAAATGAAATCAAATTTAAGACTGAAGATATTAAAAGCAGAAAATAAAAGGGGGAGATAATTGGAACGTGACCATTGAATTCTAAAAGGGAGGAGGTAATTTAATACTAGGCAAAACAGTAGTTAGTAAAATTAAATAAAAGATTCAAGAGTAGTTAAAGAGATGGCATAACTTAAAAGCTACCAGATGACAATCAGCACAAAACAATTACTCACCTTTAATTGATACTAATCAAAGGAAAGTAATTAGTTCAAAGTGGAATAATGAAGTTCGCAAATTACAAACCTGAAGTTAAATGTCACATTTCAACTCATATATTCATATATTTGAATATCTATTGTATTATCTTTGGAGTAGTCTGAATGTCAATGATAAGTAGCTTCAGCTGATTCACATTCTGCAACATATGGGTGTAGTTTCTCATTCTAGTTATCTCACTGCAAGTTCAAATGTTTCAAGAATGAGAGTATAAGCAATTGAGTATAGATGTCTTTGAATGTAAGAATGGAACCCAGCTGTTGATTTAATGTACACTTTGCATTGTTTAAGAAAGTTGAAGAGCATCATCACTTTAACCCTTTCATATCTGTATTCATTTTGAGATGCACTGTGTTTCATCATCATCGTTTAACGTCCGTTTTCCATGCTATATGGGTTGGACGGTTCAACCGGGGTTTGGGAAGCCATGAGGCTGCACCAGGCTCCAATCTGATCTGGCAGTGTTTCTACAGCTGGTTGCCCTTCTTAACGCCAACCACTCCATGAGTGTAGTGGGTGCTTTTTATGTGCCACCGGCACAGGGGCCAGAGGAGGCTGGCAACGGCCATGATCAGTTGGTGCTTTTTACGTGCCACCAGCATGAGAGCCAGTCAAGGTGCCACCGGCACAGGTATCACAATTACAATTTCCATTTGATTTTTATTTTGATGTTGATGTACTTTACTCAATAGGTCTCCTCAAGCACAGCAGGTCGTCCTACAATCCAAAGTACTTTTGAATGGGCTGGGGCTGATTATGCAAAACGGGTGTAGGATACAGCCATGAACTCACTTTATTTGCCAGGTCTTCGCAGTCACAGCATATCTCCAGATGTCTTGGTCTTTTGCCATTGCCTCTTTGAGGCCCAACGTTCGAAGGTCCTTTCAATTAATCTTAAATATAACAAAGAATTTAGTAAAATAACTTAGTTATCATTCAGCTAGCGTTAGGAACATAAATTGTGACTAAGGTTTGGTGGAAGATTTTAAGTTAAAACTTATGAAAACAAAACTTTTGTACTACAGAACCAGAGCTGGTTTCAGCTGGGCTGGTAACGAATGGGTTAAGCACTTAGAATATCAAGTGACACCAGGAATAAAATCTTTCTATTTATTATTTGCATGAATATATGTCATATAAATGGCACCTGTGTTGGTGGCATGTAAGAATTACCCTTGCCAGTGGCATGTAAAAAGCACCCATTACACTCTTTGAGTGGTTGGTGTTAGGAAGGGCATCCAGTCATAGAAACCATGCCTAGTCAGATTGGAACTTGGTGCAACTCCTGGGCCTCAACAGTTACAATTGTTGTGGTGATTGCATGTAATGATGCTCTTCACACTGAGGCAGCAGCTATATGATAATTTGACTGAGCACCTGTTGAATAGTTGGTTGTACCTATGGTTTATTGGAAACTATTTGTCTAAGAGAGACAGGGATCTCTTACCTAAGTGCGTGTGTCTGTGGAGGAAACCAGATTATTCTCCTATTCTTGTTATTCATATAATTACTACAGGGGTTGTAAATTAATTCGTAATTAAAGCCACTATTGGCTGGGGAATTGTTGCAGCAGGATGTTGCCTTTTCCAAAAGTTTTTTAGAAGAAATCTTTTGTTGATCTTACTGTCACAAAATAGAACATGGTTCTCAATATGCTGTATTTCATACATTTTGTTCTCCTTAATTCTTGTCCTTCCAATGCATTGAGGAAATTTAGCTGTTGAGGTGATGGAGTTGGATGCAGGTTCTTGTAAATCTCATCCATATCTTACCACTTTTGTTTTGTTCACTGTACATAGCTAGGAGGAGGTTTGCTACCAGAATTTGAAGGGGCATTCATTTCAAGCTGAAATTGGTTTGTGTTACCAGCTCTCTGTAGGGCCAGATTTGAATTTTGCTTAGCCAAAGGAAGTATGTTAAATTGCGAGTTTAGGCCAACTGGAGACACGTGACCCACAGGGTGCTCCATATTTCCAATTGGTGGAAGCCCAAGAGAAAAGCCGAAGGGGCCTGCCGAGGACCAGGGAATAAATGCATAGGATCAGGAGATTCAGGATGGCTGTGGTCAGAGGGAGGGAGAGACAGTAGTGGTCCATTCATGTTTGGTGAGGTAGATGCCCTATTTAACATTGTCCCAAAACAGATTAAAGAGGAAAAGTATCCCATTACCTTTAAATGGAATCTGGACAAATTTCTTCAAGGAATACCAGACAAGCCACCTATACCTGGATACAACTCACTCAACAAGAACTCCCTACTCATATGGACCATGGTACCACAAAACTTGACTTAAAAAGGATTTAGATAATCCTATCAGGTGGTGCTATTAAGTCAGACATGGCTTGGACCAATCTTTGGTCGAAACATATCTAAGTTTATCTAAGTTTATATATATATATATATATATATATATATATATATATATATATATATATGTATATGACTCCATACTTTGAAATGACTAAACATGAACTGCTATTGGAATTTACATACCATGTACAGGAAACATTTTTACTACTTCTATACGCCATTTTCTTTGAATAATGGAACTGCAACTACAATATCTTTATATATCTTATTTCTACTTTCATTCTCTTATTTTTCTCTATATTCCCTATCTCCTCCTCTTCCACAATAATTCGAACTCAAATATTTTCTCATGCCATCTCTGATGAAGGGATACCCATAATATCTCAAAAACAGCTGGAAGACTATTTCATTATAAATGTCCTGAAAACTCCTCACAGTCTTGGATCTGTTATCTCATTCTGTCTAGACGTCTGTTGTTATTTCTTGTTGTTTGTATTCGTAATTGTGTACCATGTTCTCCATTTTTTTTTGTGTGTTTGCTTTTTGTCTTTGTTGCTGTACACATTCACTAGCTTTCTTACAAAGGGGTCTAATGCTCTTAGCTTAGACTTTTGGGGGGGCAACCAGATCGAACAATCTCAAGTGTAACTGCCTGAAATGGTTGTGACTTCTGGGACTTGACTGATGAAAGAAAGCCAAAAATGACCCGACCTTTTTTGCCTGTCCTAATTGTTGTTTTTCTTATCCACCTTTGTAACATTTATCTGTCCGAATGTTTTAAAGCCCTCTATTGGAAACGATATGCTGTACTGCTTGGCATTTGTGCTGGAAGCACCAATATGAATATTTCAGAGTGTTTGGGTGTCAGTCTGAGAGTTTGCTGTGTCTGCAAAACATGTACTGAGAGGGATAAAAATCAAGCATCCAGTCAACATCATGGTGTTTGGAGTGATCACTAGTGACAGTGACGTTATGCTTCCTTCCATTAATCTTCCAACACAGCCTCAGACTCAACACAGAGGCCTATATCAAGTGCCTGGAGGAGGTTGTGCTGCCCTGAATCAAGAGGGTGCTTGCTGGAAGACCCTATGCCTGGCAACAGGGCTCTGCACCATGCTACACAAGTAGGAGAACCCAGTCATGGCTGTCAGATAATTTCTGCGACTAAGTAACGCCCAACATCTGGTCACCCAATTACCCAGACTGCAACTCCTTTGATTATTGTGTGGGGTGCAGTTGAGTGAGAGACCAACAAAACTCCTTGTAACACCAAAGATGAGCTGGATGCAAGGATTATGGCAGCATTCACCAACTTAAACAAGCAGACTGTCCAAAAGAGTTGCAGGAGATTCCGAAGTTGTCTGGAGGTCATGGTTGAAGCCAATGACGATTTTATTGAATTAATTTGCTGCTTAGTATTTCAAGATACTTTTATGTAATTTTGATAAATATATTTATTAAAATGAGATATCAGTGATGTTTTCATTTTTGTGTAATTTAGATGACTGTTTATTCACCGCATCCTGTACATATCCACACACACGTGTGCACACGCACACACACACACACACACATACACACACACACACACACACACACACGCACATACACACACATCTGTATATGACTGGCTTCTTTCAGCTTCTACCAAATCCACTCACTACAATTTATTAAATATAGGAATAAAGGTTTGTTTCAGTTATTTTCATGATTTTAATTTTCTCTTTTTTATTTCAAAGATCCACATACTTGACATGGTGCCCCAAGCACATGAGACCATGGGTGATGGCTTTATTTGCCGATACCTTCAGCTACCCCTGTATTTATGACTTGAAATTAATAGGTTGTTTATGTATTTAATTGTTTACTTTTCTGCCTCATGTCTACTGAACTGCACTTAGCTAAAGGCAGAATTTGAACTCAGAATGTACAGCTTGAAGAAACACCAGTAAGCAATTCATCTCCTTTTATCTTACATGCTAACCATTTTGTCAGTTAATCACCCATCCTCTTTGTTCATAATAAATACATATACAAAGAAAGTTCAAATTTTAGTGAAGATCATATAAAATTCAGAACATATGGACTGAGTTTTTCTTGCACTGCTAAACCAGAAACTGTTTTCTTTTCATTTACTTTCTGTCTCTTTCTCTCACTTTTTATGTTTTTGATAAAATGTAAGATTTCTACAATCAAACTTGAAATGTCAATTACTGTATAAAAGAAAGTGACAAACTCTTTAAAATCTTGCCAAACATTGTTGGTGATGTCATTATATCTGCATGAATAAACTTAAAATTTTGCCTCACAGCAATAATTAATATAATCATTTATACCATCATACTAATAATAGAAATTATTTTAAGGAAATTTAAAGTGATATTTTAAAAATTTAATTATAGCATTCATAATTAGTTTCTTTTTAATTTTTTCGTATTATTTATTTATTTGATAATTTTGTAATTTAAATACTTAATTTAATATAAACTTTGGCTGATAAGATTTTTAAAACAAACTTGAAAATTAGAAACAAAACACATTCAGTCAAATAGTTATTTGGATAAATAGTTTATTACATTTCTTAGATTTCTCCATTTTCATTTTTGTTTATATTTTACAATCTTATAAAGATTTTACACAAGATAACACACAATTCTTAATGAATTAAAATTAGCTGTCCAAATTAACATTCCTATATCTACTTGTATGTATATATCTATCTATATTGCCAGCACCACTCCATCTGTCTATCTGTTTATCTATCTACCTATCTATCTGTCTGTTTATCTGTCAGTCTATACAAGCATACATACAGGATGTGATGGGTAAATTGCCACCATTTTGTATTTTTAATTTTGTGCATGCGCATTGTTTGCCTTTGGTTTTCTCAAGTACACAGTATAGTAGGGTCAGTTGGGCACCATCTGTGAGAAAAACAGCACCATGATGCAATTCACTCTGCCAGATATTTGGAAACGACATGCTTTGCTGCTTGGCATTTGTGCTGGAAACTCTAATAAAAAAACATTTCAAAGTGTTTGAGTGTTAATCTGAGTTTTTGTGCCGTGTCTCCAAAACATGTACCGAGAGGGATAAAAATCAAACATCCAGTAAACATCATGGTATTTGGAGTGATCACTAGTCATGGTGACGTTATACTTCTATTCATCTTCCTACATGGCCTCAGCCTCAACACGGAGGCCTACATGGAGGAGGTAGTGCTGCCCTGGGTCAAGAGGGTGCCTGCTGGAAGATCCTATGTCTGGCAACAGGACTCTGTACCATGCCACACAAGTAGGAGAACTCAGTCATGGCTTTCAGACAATTTCTGCAGCCATACCACTCCTAACATCTGGCCACCCAACTACTAAGACTGCAACCCTCTTTATTATTATGTGTGGGGCACAGTCGCGTGAGAGATTGTTCTCTATCAGAGTTAGCCAGTATGGAAGGGAATATGGCAACTATATAAAGTCAGAAATGATAGAGTTGGTTTGATGAAACTTTAGTCAGCATTAATGAAATTCTAATATCACAACAAATTGTTTCATAACTTAAAAACATGTAAATAATTTATATTACTATATTTAATAATAAATATAATTGCCTGCATTAATGCTAAATGTAGAAAATCCTTCAAAATAATGCCCTCCTTATCATTTTCTCTTGTATCATACTATGTATTCTATGTTTTGTATAATGATACATTACAGAACTTTTTTATAAGTACAACCAGACTACTTGAATCCATATATTGTGACTTAAATTAACACACACACACACACACAACGTATATCAGCTATCTCTGTCCTTCTATCATTCCAGCCTCTTGCACGGCACGTGGTCACTCCTCTTAGTTTCATTCTTCCCTCTGTTAGCTGAGAGGTTTTTGTCTTGCAAGCTGCTTGGCAACTCTACTGGCATCGAGTACACCCTGTAAAGTGTATTGGCATTAGGAAGAGTATCCAGCCACAGAAAACATGTCAAAATAGACAACTGGAGTCTTTTGCAGCTCTTTGGCTTGCCAGCCCCTGTTGAACTGTTCAATCCATGCCAACATGGAAAATGGATGTTAAATTGTTAACTGATGATGATGATGATATATCTGTGTGCGTGTGTGCGTGTGTGTGTGTGTGTGTGTCTACATACACACAGATATGTGTATGTATTATTGTTTCACAGCATTATTACATATTTCATGGTTTCGTGCCAGCTAAAGAATATTGTTGAATAAATGTAATATTTGCTCAGTTCTAATCTACAATGTTTTATTTTCAATGATTGGCATTCTTGTATGCAAACAAATAATTGCTTTGGCTGCAGAAATTTATTTTGTGGTCGGCTTGAGTCTGACTCCAGCTATGTCACTCAACAGTGAATACTGGAAAGCTATTGTATATTGTGCCAGAATTACAGCAGGCAACAAGAAAAGAGACCACCTATATTGTATTGACAGAAAATCCATTCAAAGAAGTCTGTTACCAGGAAAGCAGCTTCCACAGCATTTACAATTTAAATAAACAGAACAAAATAACTTTATTAAAATACACATGAACACCAAAAGAAATGTAAGCATCAAAAGGTGAGTTGTAGCTACACTTGTGGAGATCCGAGGCTGTGTGATTTGTATTTGCTATGTAAATTGACAATCAACAAACAAATGAGCTTGTTTTGAAACGTTGACACATTAAGAATTACACCTTACAACTAACCAGACTAATGAAAAGTCTAGTGATTATTGTAGCTGAGTCTTTAAAATAGCACACAAATATATGTTGGTTATTAAAAAGAACCAAAGGTGGACAAAGTCATAGTGGTTGTAGAATTGAATCCATGGCTTGCACACAGACAAGTATCAGTAAAGAAAATGTGACCCATAAAAAGCAGTAAAAAATTATGAAGTTGAAAATAGTTCATTACATGATTTTCTTTATCCTACAGGAGACTATACTCATGAATATATATACATATCTATCATACTTGTTTGCAGACACTCATTTGTAACATATTCCTAAATTTGAAGTAAAACAATTATGTTTAAACAGAAGTAAATAATTAGTTCCTTTTCTAAATATTTGAATTTTTATGTCAGAAATGTATTATAGATAAATTACATTAGTGGAAAAAAATATACTGTGGTTTTGAAATTTCGGATAAGAAAATATCAGATAAAAATTACTTAATTAGGAAGAAAAAAACTAAAAAAAGTAGTTCATATAATTGACAGAAGTGGAAAAAAAGCCAAACATTCACTATAGCAAAGTGATTATCTCAGATATATTTAAAATTAAGAATAAATACAATGATATATAGTTATATTTTCATTCACTATCCATCTTTATTATCTTCAAAACTTTATCACATCTTTACTACTGACTTCTTGGAAACCTTCAAATTCTTTTTCACTGCTGCTGTCTTTGAAACTTTGAAATTCTTCTTTACTTGTGATCTTGATTTCTTCATAAATCACTTCATCTTTCATATTATCTGGAACATTATTAATACCATGCTTCCTGAAAGATTTGATGACAATCTCTTTTTTCACTCCAGACAAAGATGTCTTAACCTAATGGCATACTTGTGCAATATATCCAGTTAAAATATTTTAATGCTGAGTTTAATCATTCATGTATTTGTTCCATTCTCGAATTGAAAGAGCTTGTTTATAGAAGTATCTTCATGGTGTGACAGAAAAGTGAGTCAACCAAGTATGATCACTAGTGTTGTTCAAGAATTTTCTTGCATCATCTTTATTGCTTCTGGGAAATGGAGTATCAATAGAGCATATGCAAATATAGGCATTTTGTTCCTTTTTTAGTCAATATTCCACTTGTTTATATTATCCAGATCACTTTAATACAAAGTTTCATTGTACCTTGATCCATAAATCCTTTTCAATGGATACAAATATGTAAAGAAGTATTTTTTTTTTCTGATGTTAGTAGTCGTTCAGATCCTTTTGCCCTGCACAGACAGCTTTCTTTGAATTTTTTATGTCATGTCCAAATCTGCATTGCTGTTGGTGACTTTTTAGAGAACTCTCTCACAAATGCACACTACACAGTCTTGTTCGACTGTGTTCGAGCATACTCCAACACACACAACGCCTTTTCTTTTCCAGTGAATGCCATTTCTATACCTGAAGAGATAAACATATCAAACATTAAACATAAAATTTTGACTTGTTTCTACACATGCTGTTAAAATTTGAAGTCATTTGAACACAAACTGGTAATGTTATTTGATTGTAAAATGATATCAAATTTTTTTAGACATCCTGTACTTTAGCCCCACAATAAAACAAAACAAAACAATAAAATATAAACACATGACAGATTGACATGGAGTTATCCACCAGAGGAACCATTTCTTCAATATTTCATTTACTACTGTTACTGCTACTGTTGTTGTTGTTGTTGTTGTTGTCATTGCTGCTACTGCTGCTGCTACCACCGCCACCATCGCCACCACCGCCACCGCCGCCGCCGCCGCCACCACCACCACCACTACTACTACTCCTACTACTCCTCCTACTACTACTACTACTATAAATACTGCTACCTGAATAACAACAAAAGCACCTAGATAACATATAATGCTTTCCACATCTCAGCAAATATCATTAAATGACCTGCAGTTTTCCCTGACTTCATATCCTTAATTGCCTGTCTAACAATACTTCTGCTAACACCTACCTATAACTGTCACCTTTTATGCGTCTGCTTTCTTCCTTGGGTCAAGTTTCCTCTATTTCCATTTAATACTCTCTTATAGTGACACTTCCATAATGTTTCATTACCATATTATTAAGAGCAGGCATATAAGTGTTGTCATGAAGACTCTTCACCTTACATATATTCGGATTCATAATAATTCATATGAATATAATGTCTTCTTGGAATTCAAAATGCCTTATTCATCCTATTCTTACTGCACAACATAAGCAAATCTCTTACACTTGACTTCTTTCCTGACTAACCTTTTTAACATATATTGCTCTCTGCAAACATTTAAAAACACACGCATATACAAATATGTGTTTGTATTTCTTAGTTCATATAGTACACACACATATATAATATGAATATTTATCAGAAACAACAGAGGAACTCAAGGGCTCAGAGTTTCATGTGCTAGCTCTTATCAAACACACAAAACTTTTGGCTCCTGAGTCACACTGTTGCTTCTGTTTTATATATATATATATATATATATATATATATATATATATATATATATATATATATATATATATACATACACACACACTCATGTTTTGAGTTCTATTTTCCCTGTTTGCATTATCTATTAATTAAAAAATTGCCAAACATCCCTATATATATATATATATATATATATATATATATATATATATATAATTATATATATATATATATATATATATAATTATATATATATATATATAATTATATATATATATATCATCATCATCATCATCATCATCGTTTAACGTCCGCTTTCCATGCTAGCATGGGTTGGACGATTTGACTGAGGACTGGTGAAACCGGATGGCAACACCAGGCTCCAGTCTGATTTGGCAGAGTTTCTACAGCTGGATGCCCTTCCTAACGCCAACCACTCAGAGAGTGTAGTGGGTGCTTTTACGTGTCACCCGCACGAAAACGGCCACGCTCGAAATGGAATGGTGTCTTTTATGTGCCACCCGCACAAGCCAGTCCAGGGGCACTGGCAACGATCTCGCTCGAAAATCCTACGGGAGCCAGTCAGGCGGTACTGGCAACGGCCACGCTCAAAATGGTGCATCTCATGTGCCACCCGCACAAGAACCAGTCCAGGGGCACTGGCAACGATCTTACTTGGCTTGCCGGGTCTTCTCACGCACAGCCCATTTCCAAAGGTCTCGGTCCGTAGTCATCGCCTCGGTGAGGCCCAATGTACGAAGGTCTTGCCTCACCACCTCAGCCCAGGTCTTCCTGGGCCTACCTCTTCCACGGGTTCCCTCAACTGTTAGGGTGTGGCACTTTTTCACGCAGCTATCCTCCTCCATTCTCACCACATGTCCATACCAGCGCAATCGTCTCTCTTGCACGCCACAACTGATGCTTCTAATGTTC
This sequence comes from Octopus bimaculoides, assembly GCF_046866305.1. Taxonomy (NCBI): domain Eukaryota; kingdom Metazoa; phylum Mollusca; class Cephalopoda; order Octopoda; family Octopodidae; genus Octopus; species Octopus bimaculoides. The sequence goes on along the minus strand of NC_142929.1, from coordinate 150,353,954 downwards.
AGCTTTTCTCTCAAGATACTTACACTCTGATGGGTATTCACATTGACATTACACATCCAACGGAGCATACTGGCTTCATTCCTTGCGAGCTTACGTATGTCCTCAGCAGTTACAGCCCATGTTTCACTGCCATGTAGCATGGTTGTTCGTACGCATGCGTCATACAGTCTGCCTTTTACTCTGAGTGAGAGTCCCTTTGTCGCCAGCAGGGGTAAGAGCTCTCTAAACTTTGCCCAGGCTATTCTTATTCTAGCAGCTACACTTTCAGCGCACCCACCCCCACTACTAACTTGGTCGCCCAGATAGCGGAAGCTATCGACTACCTCTAGTTTTTCACCCTGGAATGAGATAGAAGTTGTTTCCTGTTTGTTTGCAGTCTTTATTGCACCTGAACATCTGCCACAAACAAAAACTAACTTGCTAGTTAACCTGCCTTTGATATTGCTGCACCTCTTATGTGTCCATAGCTTGCACCGGGTACATCTTATAGAGTTACTACCTACTCCTTTTCTACATACTGAGCAGGGCCATCTACCTGAAGGGGTTTGTGTTTTATCTACCTTCCTACTTATTAGGATTTTGGTTTTAGCTAGGTTGACTCTAAGGCCCTTCAATTCTAGACCTTGCTTCCACACCTGAAACTTCTCCTCTAGTTCTGATAGTGACTCCGCAATTAGGGCAAGGTCATCAGCATAGAGGAGCTCCCAGGGGCAACCTGTCTTGAACTCCTCTGTGATTGCCTGGAGGACTATGGTAAATAATAGGGGGCTGAGGACGGAACCTTGGTGGACCCTTACCTCTACCCGGAATTCATTGCTGTACTCATTTCCAACCCTCACCTTACTGGCCGCATCTCTGTACATGGCTCGCACAGCTCTCACTAGCCATTCTTCTATCCCAAGTTTCCTCATTGACCACCAGATAAGGGATCGGGGGACCCTGTCAAAGGCTTTTTCCATGTCAACGAAAGCCAGGTACAGAGGTTTATCCTTGGCTAGGTATTTCTCTTGCAACTGTCTCACTAGAAATAAGGCATCAGTAGTGCTTTTACCTGGCACGAACCCAAACTGCATCTCATCTAAATTGATTCGCTCCCTAATTAGTTGGGCTATGACCCTCTCTGTAACTTTCATAACCTGATCTAACAGCTTGATGCCTCTGTAATTATTTGTATCTAAAGCGTCCCCTTTACCTTTGTAGCAGTTGACTATGATGCTGCTACACCAGTCATAGGGTATGACTCCTTCGTGTATCACCTGGTTCGTAATACGGGTGACTAGGCTATAGCCAACACTGCCAGATATTTTGAGCATCTCTGCAGTGATTCCTGATGGGCCGGGGGCTTTCCCGGTCTTCATACTCTTAATTGCTTTATCTACCCTGGTACTATCAACTCGGATAGCTGGTCCCTCTATTGGGTCGACATAAGGCAGGCTCTCTTTCTCCCATTCATTCTCTTTATTAAGCAATCTATCGTAGTGGCATCTCCAGACCTCTTTCTTTGCATCCTCATTTAATGCAAGCGTACCATCATCCATGCGAACACATTTCTCTCCTACAACATCACTATTCTCTCTCCTACACTGTCTTGCAACACGAAATACCTCGAGTCTTTGGTCCTCACGGCGCAGAACATTGGCAAATCTTTTCTTATCTGCTTCCCCTCTGGCTAAATAAACCTGTCGCCTAGCCTCCCTTCTGGCACATTGGTACAATTCCCTGCTACCACCGTTCTTCCAGTCCTTCCAAGCTTGTTTCTTTTGTCTAATAGCCCTGTCTACCTCCTTGTTCCACCACCACGTTACTCTGGGTTGGGAGGGGACCTTACACCACCCACAAATCTGGTCGGTGGCTTTTAACAGGTTGTCCCGCAGAAATCTCCAATTGTCTTCCACGTTGTATGATGCTATATCCCCTTCTATTTCGTTAAATGCTTCAAGTAACTTGTCTCTAAGTCTCTGTCCGTTTGCAGGGTCTTTAAGCTTCCACACCCTTCTTCTCCAAGCCTGTCTAATTCTGGGCACCCATTTTGCCTTGATCCCAAAGTCGCTAACTACTAATCTATGTTGTGGGGTACATTCTTCGCCAGGGTAGGTTTTGGCATTTATAAGCCGCCCTCTTTCCCTATTTCTGGCGAGGATATATATATATATATATATATATATATATATATATAATCATATATATATATATATATATATATATATATATATATATATATATATATATATATATATATATACATATACATACATATATATATATATATAAATGTGTGTGTGTATATGTATGTATATACATATATTATATGCATGTTTGTATGTATGTATGTATGTATGTATGTATAGAGACAGAAGGAAAGAATTTCAAGAGATAGAAAGAATTTAAGCTGGTTGCACAAGAATTTCTAATGGTGAATCATATTATATAACATAAATGTCAATGAGATGGCTACGTAATGGTCATTCCACAGTATTCCATGCCATACTGCCATCCTTTATGATCTTTACTAAAACATGGTAAATTGGTCAAGCATTATGCAAGATATGTCAGTGCACGGAAGCAAATGTAAAATTTTGTTATTTAGTTCCATGTCAGCTATGGTCAAGTGAATCTAAAAATAAAGTTATCCCACCCATAAGCAACTTAAATTTTTCTATATCATGGGTTGCAGTGTTTAATATATTCTTTATCTTAGACAGTAGGATGTGATTTGAGGGAGATCTGACTGCTATTTCTAGCATACATTAACTACATGTATTTTGTGGACTACAAAGATAGCAAATATGGATTTTTAAGCTAAAATAGTGAGGTACACATTCCCTCAGTCTCTTCCTCCAACTTGAACAAAATATGAGATCTGTAGTTTATATAAATATGTTTATTTTATATTGTTATTTTTGTTTAGTTTGTATTTGTTTTCTTACATTATTTCTTGTCATGACCAGGTAGCCATTATTGTCTTTCACTATGTTCGTTCAATCTTTTTGTGACAGAAGAACTCTGAAGCTATCTTCTTCATTGAGTTCTTTCTTACTGCAATCACTAAGAAAGAATGTTAAGACAATCTGACAGCTTGACCTGAACTTAATGGGCCAAAATGTTGAGTGAAGTTAATTCCTTGTCACTGATTGAAACGGCTTTTGAAATTCTTCACCAGATGCTTGTAAGATAGTATTCAAATATTTACTCTTAGGTCCCTGAAAGCAAGCATCACTATACTCAATATATTTATTGACAAAAGCCACCAATGCTGCAGCTATCATTAACATGCCTGCTGTACAACAAAAACTAGCTTCGACACTCTCTTATGTCTCTTTGCTACTATCTCTCTTCCATAATATTTATTTCTAAGAAAGTCACAAGGTTTTGGAAATATTATAGTTTATTTAATCAACCCTGGTATTTGACTGGTACTTATTTTATTGGCTTGTGAATGCTGAATGGCAAATCTGATATTAGCAAGTTTTTAACTTAGAATGTACGGAGATGTTGCTAGATATCATTAGATACTTCATGAGGCGCAGAAGTGGCTGCGTGGTATCTTGCTTACCAACCACATGGTTCCAGGTTCAGTCCCACTGCGTGGCACTTTGGGCAAGTGTCTTCTACTATAGCCTCGGGCCAACCAAAGCCTTGTAAGTGGATTTGGTAGTTGGAAACTGAAAGAAGCCCGTCGTATATATGTATATGTATATATATATATATATATATATATATATATATATGTATGTTTGTCCCCACCAACATCACTTGACAACTGATGCTGGTGTGTTTACTTCCCCGTAAATTAGCGGTTCGGCAAAAAGGACCGATAGAATAAGTACTAGGCTTACAAAGAATAAGTCCTGGGGTCGATTTGCTCGACTAAAGGCGGTGCTCCAGCATGGCCACAGTCAAATGACTGAGACAAATAAAAGAGAGTGAGAGATACATCACTAATTTTAGTAAGTCATGCCCACACCATCTACAATAATCCATTATTATGAACCATCGCTGTGAGGGTACTAGCGTACCAAAGAATAGACCCATTTCCTTGTTGTACTGTAAAAGGCAAGTAAAAGAGTTTGAAGTAAGATTTATGCACTGACCTCGTAAAACCCTCACCAGCAATGGCTGTCCGAATAGACCCAACTAAGTTGGATTGGAGGATTGTCACCTGAATGGTGCAAAGGTATCAATAGCCACAACTGAGGAATACTGACAAATGGTAGATGCAGTGATACACTGCACCACCACCACCACCACCGCCACCAGCAGAAGCAACAGAGTGACTCAAGGTCTAAGAGTTTCATGTGTAACCCATATTTTGAGTTCTATTTTTCCTGTTTGCATCACCATACTTCTCTCTCTCTCACTCTCTCCCCCTTCCCTCTCTCTATGTATATATATATATATATATATATACTTTTATTCTTTTATTTGTTTAAGTCATTTGACTGCAGCCATACTGGAGCACCACCTTTAGTCGAACAAATCAACCCTAGGACTTATTCTTTGCAAGCTTAGTACTTATCCTATCGGTCTCATTTGCCGAACCACTAAGTTACGGGGACGTAGACACACCAACATTGGTTGTCAAGCAATGGTGGTGGGCACAAACACAGACACAGACATACACACACACACACACAAACTCATATATACAACGGACTTTTTTCAGATTCTGTCTACCAAATCCACTCACACGGCTTTGGTTGGTCTGGGGCTTTAGTAGAAGACATTTTCCCAAGGTGCCATGTAGTGAAACTGAACGTGGAACCGTG
>NC_142929.1:150316688-150346688 GCF_046866305.1 Octopus bimaculoides | reverse complement strand
CTCTTCATCAATTCCACTTATAAGGCATTGCTCAGCCTGAGGCCCACAGTACTGCACAACAATAATGAATCCAAAACCAAGTGGTTGTCAAGGGAAGTTTCTTAACCAAACACAGCGATTCCTGTGTCTACACACACACACACACAGACACATATGTCTGTTTATGTACATACATATATGTGTACTACATACATGCATGTATACATATACATACGTATATATATATATATATATATATATATATATATATATATATATATATATATATATATATATGTATATATATATATTTATATATGTGTGTGTGTGTGTGTATGTGGAAACATATATATATGTGTATGTGTACATTTGTATGTGTGTATATATATACATTTGTGTGTGTGTATAAATATTTATATATATACATATAAATATATATATATGTATGTATAAATATTTATATATATATATATATATATATATATATATAGATAGATAGATATGAATACACACATATATGTACCTATTTGTGTGTGTTTGTGTGTATCACTTTTCCCCTCTCTCTGTCTGTCTGTCTCTCTCTGCCAATCTTTTTCATTGTCTCTTTATTCATCAGTTATTGAACAACTTCCAACATCCACTTGATCTCCTGCTAGTTCTTTCTTTCTTTTCTTTTTTTTTTTCACTCCCTCTTTACTCTTTATCAGCTTCTCTTTCAGTTTGTGCAACTTGTTGCTTTCATTGCTATAGTAATGGTAGATCAGAAAAGAGATTCTGTAAACAGTGAAAATGTCTGGGAGCTTTTATGATTGCTTCTTTGGTTGTTTGGTTCATTGGTCGGTTGGCTTGGTTTATTTGGTTTGGTTGCCAGGCTGGCTTACTGGTTAGGTGATTTGGCTGATTTCATATTTGGATGTTGGAGGGATTGTTGTTGTTGTTATGTATTCCTCTGCTAACCCTGAATGGTCACATCTATGATAAAATGGTATTCCAGCTGTGATTTGTTTTCTGATGCAATGAATCTAGACTTAAAGTACTCAATGTGTCTGCTTTTTTTAATTTGTAGGTTATGACTTAAAGGAGATTTAGCTGCTATTTCTAGCTGGTTTAATGATCCTACAAAATCCAAATAGTAGGGGTAGTAGCTAGTGCAGATAGAAATTTTTGTGACCCTTTAATTGTTTCAGTCTAAACATATAAGATGGATTTATCAAACGTATCTTAAAGATGGCAAGATCAGACAAATCCTTTGCACACAAACAAAAACAAGTGCAGCAGCAGTAACAACACGTAAATAATCAAACCAACAAAGAAATCTCCATGGGGATGGAAGGTGAGGGCCTCACTTGACTTGTTAACCATAGCAGCCAAATCTTCATAAAATCATACTCTGCCAGCGTTCAAAAGGAAGGGCACATTGGACAATGTGATTCTTGATATATAAAAGTACAGGATAGCCATGAATGGAATTCTCTTCCTCAGTCAGGGCTCACCTGAAATTAAACTTCATGAACAAAAACAACACCAGTTTTGATTTCTAATATTGACACATGGTCACAAACTTTTGATAGGCGGGTTATAGTGGATTATATTAAACAATCTCTTTGCTTAACTGATACATGGGATTTGAACTTAGGAAGTAAAGGGCCATAAATGAATATTGCAGGGTATTTTATCCACTGTTCTAATGGTTTTATCAATCTATCACTTCCAACATAATCAATATCAATAAGACATGAAGACAGTCTCTATGTAGTCATTGACCTACCTGAAATAACAGCTAGATCTCCTTCATATCACATGCTATTTTCTTCAGAGGGAAAGATAATGTATGTGATTGGTATACTCCTAGACTAGGCAACAAGCTGGCAGAATCATTAGCATGTCAGGCAAAAGGCTTAATGCCATGTTGTCAGTCTGTATTTTCTGGGTTCAGATTCTGCCAAGGTTGACTTTGCCTTGCCTTCTTTCAGGGTCAATAAGATAAGTACCAGTTGAGCATTGGGGTTGATTTAATCAACTTGTCCCCTCCCTGAAAACTGCTGGCCTAGCATCAAAATTTGAAACCAATATGTTTCTAGATATGTTTTCTTGAAAAAAAAAGCCCAAACAAACTGGATGGTCATACCTGGAATATTTTCTTTCATAGGTTTGCTTGATCAGGACTCTCTCAAGGAATAAACAACAGCAACAACAATTTTAACAAGAACAATGACCCTTATTGCCTACATGAAAATAACAACAGTAATATCATATATAAATAGAATATTGATGCAATGAGCATCAATCAATGTCACCAGTAACAATAACAACATCAATAGTAATAATAGAAAGTTAAGAATTAGCTGTTCCAAAGAAAGCTAATTCTGGTCTTAAGCAACCTACACATCCCCCTCTCTTTAGTATCTGATATGGCTTCTGACCTTTATAGTCAACACATAACCTACAAATAAGAGATAAAACTAAAAACAGAAAGAAAATGGTATTTCCATTATACTAACTACCAAAGCCGTTATATCTACTAATAAAACCATCAACAAAAATACTATTGAAAGCATTCTCACACAAAATCATTAGCAAATATTTTTGAATTAATTCCTAGCAAGCTACTTATAAACATTACTTAATGCTCCACCAGATAACAACAGCAGAGAATTCTCATTACATTCTCATTGCGATTCCTGCTAGAAATTTTCCTGCAAACTGTGCTAAGACTATTTTAGTGTCTCAAAATGTTTTTTGTCTCATGAACAACGATCTCAGATTTGGAGGATTTAGACAATGGAAGATTTTAGTCTATGCATGAAATAGTAATAATTAATATCAAGTACTGACCAATTATATGGAATGCTGTTGTTAAATGATATAATTTCCAACATCTTTCAAATGAATAACTACCACAGGCACAGGAGTGGCAGTGTGGAAAGTAGCTTGCTTACTAACCACATGGTTCTGGGTTCAGTCCCACTGCATGGCATTTTGGGCAAGTGTTTTCTACTATAGCCTTGGGCCAACCAAAACCTTGTGAGTGGATTTGGTTGATGGAAACTGAAAGAAGACTGATCTGGCAAAGTTTCTACAGCTGGATGCCCTTCCTAACGCCAACGATTCCAAGAGTGTAGTGGGTGCTTTTACATGCCACCAGCATGAGGGCCAGTCAGGCAGCACTGGCAACGACCATGCTCAAAAGGTATCATTTACGTGCCACCTGCATGGGTTCCACTCCAGCAGCACTGGCAATGACCACACTCGAATGTTGTTTTTCATGTGCCACCGGTACATATGCCAGTAGGCTGACACTGGCAACAATCATGCTCGTATGGTGCTTTTTACATGTCACCAGCATGGGAGCCAGTCAACAGCCCTAACAACGATCACACTTGGATGCTGCTTTTAACATCCCACTGGCACGAGTGTCAATCAGGTGGTACTGACATCAGCCACGTCAGCAATTTTGATTTCATTTGCCTCAACAGGTCTTCTCAAGCAAAGTTTATTGTTCAATATATATATATATATATGTGTGTATATGTTTGTGTGTCTGTGCTTGTCCCCCCACCATCGCTTGACAACTGATGTTGGTGTGTTTACACCCCGTAACTTAGCAGTTTAACAAAAGAGATCGATAGAATAAGTACTAGGCTTATAAAGAATAAGTCCTAGAGTCAATTTATTCGACTAAAAGGCGGTGCTCCAACATGGCCAGAGTTAAATGACTGAAACACATAAAAGAAAAAGATTAGGTTACGTCTTATCATTTCTCCTTAAATTATGCATACATACTTGCTTAGATACATATACACACACGCATACATACATTCTTATACATACATATGTGTAAATATACATATGTATGTATGTATACATACATACATACACACACACACACATGCAACATACACATGGGTCTTCTTGACACCAATACCTCTCATACCCTCGATTTCTCGATTTTATATGTATGTATGTATGTATGTATATGTATCCTTCCTTCAGCTCCCTATAATGCATTTAAACCATCCTTCCTATGTTATCCACACCACTTTACCCATCAGCTGTTCAGACATTATCATACACTAATTTCAGTAATACATTTATTAATTAAAATCTTCTGTTCCCAAACAATTTCAGAGCACACTAGGAAGCTTTTGTTTCCATTAGTAACAAAGAGATTCTATTTCTGAATTAAGGGTAGATTGTATGATGTTTCAGGGTAAAGTTCTGAAGTGCAATGTTGCATGGTAACAAAACATAAGCAATAAATTTGGAAGATATGTGAAGACTGGAAATATGTGGCATGTATTTAGTCTTTTACTGCAGAAAGTAGATATATTCACTGAAAATTTTATTCCTCTTAACTGTAGAATGCAGTTTACATCCCACTCTATCTTTTGTTGAGGAATGCCATGTTGGAGCACTACCTTTAGTCGAGAAAATCGACCTCAGGATTTATTCTTTGTAAGCCTAGTACTTATTTTATCAGTTTCCTTTTGCCAAACCGCTAAGTTACGGGGATGTAAACACACCAGCATCAGTTGTCAAGCGATGGTGGGAGGACAAACACAGACACACAAACACACACATATATATATATATATATATATATATATATATATATATATACATATATACGACGGGCTTCTTCCAGTTTCCGTCTACCAAATCCACTCACAAGGCTTTGGCCGGCCCGAGGCTATAGTAGAAGACACTTGCCCAAGGTGTCACGTAGTGGGACTGAACCCAGAACCATGTGGTTAGTAAGCAAGCTACTTACCACACAGCCACTCCTGCGCCTAAGTTTATTGAGGTAATGTGACTTGCAGAAAATGCAATTCTATTTTTTGGTAAATATTTGACATCCTTGCAGGAATGACCATGAAATTTAATTTCACAATGAAATGGTTTGCTACAGAGCACAAATGAGCTAAGAGAAAAAACTGAGGATCGGAAAAGTCAGTCGTAGAATGCAAAAAAAAAGATAATTGCGCTGCTACAGAGATATAATGTTTATGCAAGATGACAGTTGAATAAAGAAATGCCAAACAGTTCAAGTGGAAAGAAACTGCAGAAGAAGCGATGTCTAATCTCAGGAGCTGAAATTCATGAAGTGGATGACAATGGGCTGCAACAAGTTGCAAAACCCTATGCTTGAGAAAACCCATCCGACTCATTCAGATATGGTAAAAATGATGTAAAACGATGACAAAGATGGTGGTGGTAGAGATGAAGATGATGATGATGATGATGACGATGGTGGTGGTGGTGGTGGTGATGATGAGTATTGTATTGTGTATCACACTACATTTAATTCCATGAAACCAATATTTTTCTTTCAGAAATATTGGTTTCAAATTTTGGCACAAGGCTAGAAAGTTGGGAGGATGGGGTAGCAGGTAAGTTGGTTACATTGACCTCAGTGTTCAGCTGGTATTTATTTTATCACCCATGAAAAGCAAAGTTGACCATGGTGGAATTTGAACTCAAAACGTAAGGGATGGACAGAATACTGCTAAGCATTTTGCCCAGTGTGTTAACAATTCTGACAGCTTGCCACCTTGCCACCTTCTACCAACTCTTACACAAAATTATCTTCATTTAACAAACAAAGAACATATGAGTAAACTCACTATTTATCAAGCACTCTTTATGCTTTACACTCTTATTTGATGTTTCATTAGAGATTTAGCTGCTTTTTCTTGTAGGTCAAGTGAACACTGTAAAGTAGATTTTCTTAAATGGTCTTTGGCATTCATACACTCTGGAGTATGGAAAGTGAAGCCTGGAGGCATGTCACTTGGCTTCTTGTGTATTTTTCAAAAAATAGATATGAGATATGATAAAATCATTGAATTTTTTCCTGTATTGTTAGTGTATTTTGTTCATTTTTACATTCCGAGTTCATATTCCTCTAAGGTTGACTTTGCCTTTCATCCTTTCAGGGTCGATAAAATAAATACCAGTTAAACACTGGATTAATGTAAACGACTTACCCCTCCCCTGAAATTGCTGGCCTTGTGTCAAAATATGAAATTAATATTATGGCTATTGTTATTGTGGTTGCTTTTGTTGTTGTAGATTTATTATGCATTGTTAAACAAATGCACAGGAGTGGCTGTGTGGTAAAGTAGCTTGCTTACCAGCCACATGGTTCCGGGTTCTGTCCCACTGCGTGGCACCTTGGGCAAGTATCTTCTACTATAGCCTCAGGCCGACCAAAGCCTTGTGAGTGGATTTAGCAGACGGAAACTGAAAGAAGCCCGTCGTGTATATGTATATATATATGTGTGTGTGTGTTTGCGTGTCTGTGTTTGTCCCCCCCAACATCACTTGACAACCGATGCTGGTGTGTTTACGTCCCCGTAACTTAGCAGTTTGGCAAAAGCGATCAGTAGAATAAGTACTAGGCTTACAAAGAATAAGTCCTGGGGTCGATTTGTTCGACTAAAGGCGGTGCTCCAGCATGGCCGCAGTCAAATGACTGAAACAAGTAAAAGAGTAAAAAAAAAGAGTAAAGAGGAATAAATTGGATAAGTTAGTCTCTGGAATGCAAACATGATGGGATGGTCACAATTAGACTGTCTTTCATCAACAAATGCTTGTTTGAGCAAGGTTGAGCTGAGGATAAATGACAACATTTATACATGTAACCTCATCTATCACTAATTTATTTATCACCTATGTAGGATATCACAGTATGCTCAATTGTGAACCGTGTTATACTTATCACAGATTCATCTGTGATAACAATTTAAGATTTTGCTTGTACCACAAAACACACCCTAGCAACCACCTACAATGCTCAGCTACCTAGAATGCACTAACATTGTGAGACTGTATTTTCTGTACAGATTTACATTACTTGTACCCATCAACATGGGACCAGTGAACAGAAAAAAAAAATATGTGATAAACAAGGAAAGATATATTAAACTTTAAGGGAAAATTCACAGAGCATTATAATTAAATTACCAGTAGATGAATAGAATAGATTTAGCAATATAACTTCCTCAGTCCTCTGATTCACATCAAGGGACTGCCTAAGTTAAATGTATACCTAATTAAACATTGAATATAGCAGTAGGAAAGTCAAATGTTCTACAACTTATGGTGACTGAATACAAATTGTATCACACATATATTGCGTTGGATGCCAAGACAGCACACAACCAATTCTTTTAGTTTACTTAAAAAGAAAATAGTATTAAATTCTCAGAAAGATTAAAAGGTTGGAAATAAGAAATGCATGTATATTCTGACACTTCAAATAAGTATTGTATACAGAAAGTCATATAAAAGAAATTTTAAAAATTACTTCTAACAAAAAATATATAAATGAAAGAATTAAACATGAAATTGGCAAAATACAGACATCTTGTCTTTTCACGAGCAATAATCTGACTGTCAGTGATTACAAAAATGTTTTGTTCTGAGTTTATTGAAATAAAATACAAGAGAAAGTTCCATGCTTTGTTATTGTGGTAGTATCTAAGAGTGTGCAGAATGTGTTTATAAAAGATTTCAACATGTCCATCCAAATGTTTTTTTCTTTCTATTTTTTTTTTTTGTTTTTGTTTTATGATGAAGTCGTAAGAGAATTCTGCTTTAGTAAGCTTTTCTAATTCTTGTTTCTTTCACAATTACACACATAAAAAATCTGAATGCTAAAGTGTTAATAATGTCTTTGTTGAGAACTTATTTTTAGTAAATAAGAGCTTTCAAGGTCTCAATGAATTTATTTTTTGAAAAAGGAAGGGTGAAATAAAATCAGTGACAGATTAATTTGGCAGAGCATACTATTTTTTTACATTTTTATCATTTAGATTTTAGAGAGAAAACATGTACAGGTGTTAAATAACAAAGAATAGCTGCAAAGGTGGCAAGAAAACAGAATATGATATATTACAAAATGGAGTCAACTATTTTGATTTGCAGTCAATCCATTACTAATTTATCTTAATTGAAGCAATCAAATCATTTTATTTTCTGATTTCTTTAACTCGGTTGACATATGTTTTACTTTCTTGTATGTATTGATTAGTACTAAAATTAGTACTAAAATGTTAAGATTTTTTTGAAATTTTCAAAAGAATTTTTAATATTTGATTTTTTTTTTTTCTTTTCCTTAATACTATATTTTCAAGAAAAATCACCCAAAGACAACTTCAACACATCTCTTGATTAATAAACATATCCTTCCAGGACAAAAACCTTGAACTTGAAAATCCTTTTTCCATGAGGACGTGACAACATAGTCTCATTCAATCACACAAGAATATCAACAATATACATCACAAAAAGATGCATTGCCAATGGAGAAGCCTTTGCATGGGCACACGATTTGTCAAAAATAGCAGCCAAATCACTTTCAAGTAACACCTTACCATCTTAGAGAAATGAAATACAGATACAGTGGACTTCGATATATTACTCTTGAAAACTAAACAGGATAGTTAGAACTGGAAATTCTTTAGTCATATGTCTGCTCAGTGAGGAATGAGCCAAGTTTAAACACCACCAACAACCTCATATCATCATCATCATCATCGTTTAACGTCCGCTTTCCATGCTAGCATGGGTTGGATGATTTGACTGAGGACTGGTGGACCAGGAGGCGACACCAGGCTCCAATCTGATTTGGCAGAGTTTCTACAGCTGGATGCCCTTCCTAATACCAACCACTCTGAGAGTGTAGTGGGTGTTTTACGTGCCACCGGCACGAAGGCCAGTCAGGCGGTACTGGCGACGGCCACACTCAAAATGGTGTATTTTACGTGCCACCTGCACAGGAGCCAGTCCCTCGGAACTGGCAACAATCTTGCTCGAATGTCTTTTCACGTGCCAATAAATTATCTCATTGAACTCACAATCACCAGATAAAGTATATTATTTAACACTGGATACTTAATCAATGTTTATGGAACATTTAAGAGTTTTAAACCTAATTTCTTCATTTCCTTTCTGCTGTAGGCATAAGACTTTATGTTCTTTCCTTCTTAATTAAGAGTATTCTATTACTCATTTTACTATTAAGTTTTTATGCTGTAAACATCTCTGAGTATTTTCCCCTCTCTCACTCATTCTTTTAAACAACAATTACTTCTTTCATTAAAGTGTGAATCTAGTTTTAGAAGAGAAGAGGTTTATCAATTGAAGCACTCATGCTGGTGCCACATAAATAAGCATCCATGCCGGTGTCACATCAGAAGCACCTGTGCCAGTGCCACATAAAAAGCACTCAGCCAACTCTCTAAATTGGTTGGCATTTGGAAGGACATCCGCTAGTAGAAACCATACCAAAAACAGACAAATGGATCTGAGCAGCTCTCCGGCTTGCCGACTCTGGTCAAATCATCCAACCCATGCCAGCATGGAAAACAGACATCAAATGATGATGATAATAATAATCAGTTCATTATATTATTGGTAGTTATTTTACTTACAGTACAGTAAGGAATGACAGGTTGCCCTTTGCACAAATCTACTATAATTCCAACGTCTAATGAATAAATCATCACAAGCAAGAGAATAATAAGTAAGACTTCATAATTTATAGATTTAGTTCACTGCAACACACCAGTGTTCAATATTCCTTGTGCAGACATGTTAAAGAGAAAGCTTTTATATAGTCAATAAACTTGCTACAAATAGCAGCAAAGTCTCTCACCTGTCATGATGTAGTATCTTATAAAGAGACATATTGGATAATGTGCACCTAAGTATACCTTGCATGAAAACAAGGTTGGATGGTCATGATAGGAATGCTTTGATCATAGGTTTGCTCAATCAGGACTAACTAAATAACAATAACTCTATGAATTAAAGTTGATCTATTCTTTCATCAGTCCAATAAGATTAATATTTGTCAGAAAGTTGGTAGTTTTACTCATTTATATAACCTTTTTGTCAACAGTATATGCTAAACCAAAGGCAGTGAGCTGGCTGAAATGTTAGCATGCTGGGCGAAATGCTTAGTGGTTAATTCGTCTGCCATTACATTCTGAGTTCAAATTCCACCATTGTTGACTTTGCCTTTCATCCTTTTGGGGTTGATAAATTAAGTACAAGTTGTGTACTGTGATCGATCTGATCAACTGGCCCCCTCCACCAAGATTTCATGCCTTGTGCCTAGAGTAGAAAAACAAAGTATATGCCAAGCCAATCATCATCATCATCATCATCATTTAACGTCCGCTTTCCATGCTACCATGGGTTGGACGATTTGACTGAGGACTGGTGAACCAGATGGCTACACCAGGCTCCAATCTGATTTGGCAGAGTTTCTACTGCTGGATGCCCTTCCTAATGCCAATGGAAACTATTTATAACTTGTGTCTGTCTTGAGAGACAATGGGGTTTTGCCTTATTAAGTTGGAATCAGCTGGACCCAGGATTCATGTCATGCAGAACTGTCATACCCTGAAATAGTTATTGAAATCACTATTAACTACTACAATGTAAATCATCATTTTGCAGCAAGCATGCTGAACCAGAGCACTATAAATAATTTAAAAGTGAAACTTAAGTTTAAAAGGTATAAGATACAGACAGCTTTTCTACTTTCCCAAATATTTTAATAAATTATTTCATACTTTTTTTCTGCCCCTCATTCTATAAACTCCAGCATCCCCCAGAGTTTGGTTTAATTTTCCACTCTCTTTCTTCTTTACATCAATGACTTATTTACCATCACATCCAACAATATCTTTTAGACTGATAATACTCTGCATTAGATAATACTTCTTTAAGATTTCCCTACTCATATCATTCATCCTCAACCTAGATGCCACATGCCAAACTGTCACTGACTTCATTTACATAAACCTCAAAAACATACCCCAACAGGGACTCATCTTGTTTCTTTCGACAGCAAGAAAGCATAATAAACACAACTGATATAAAAAAAACATAATCGCACCACATCTGTTTTAATCCTGAGCAGTATTCAACTTCAGGCCCTACAAGTTACTCTGAATGTTGGGTTTCACTGCCATTGAAAAGTTTACCCAGAAAAAGTATATCTTAACATAGCTAAGACCACAGCTCAATAACTGACACTTCTGATTAGGAGCAGATCATAGTTCAGACCCCTAACAATTATTGGTACTCAACAAAGCTAAATTAGCACTTTTACAAAGCTCAGATCCTTTGTTCTTACATCTGGGATGGTGCTATATCTTCATCCACAGATATTTTAGATCACATTCAAGAAAGGGCTATTTGGTTGACTGGTGAAAAGTCTCTCACTGAAATATTTCAGCCCCTGGTCAATAGGTGTGCTGTCTCTTCTTTCACTTTTTCTACCACTTTTCTAATGGATTCTTCTACATGGAAATAGCCAGGCTAATGCTACCTTCACTCAAGCATTCCTAACCCACTCATCTTCCCTCATCTCATAATATCCTCAATGTATTCATTCATAGGCCCTGTTCTAATCACTATATCCACTCCTTCCTTCCCAGAATATAAACCCTCAGGAATACCCTCTTTGCTTATGGCTTTCTAAGAGATGTTCACTTGCATATGCAGGGCTATGGTACAAGACACTTGCTCAGTCAGAACTGAATTACCCATTAATCAAAATAAGCATGTGCCTAGGGCACCAAGGGAGAGAGGTACCACAAAAATGGTAAATGGTTTATATGATCAGAAATATAATTTTGAAGTGTTTATGATGTCATAGTGAAAACCCAATCAATGACTTTGTAATTTAAAAAAAGTAGGAAAAACTTTTTATAAGTGGAAGTATACAAAAATAAACATTATTTCTCCTCTTACTGTGAATTTTGTTTCATTTTAAAAACTAAAAAAATTTATTTTATAGTTGATTATTGTTTCTATTTTGAATAATATATATATAGTGACACCAAAATCTTTTAAGTGCTTAGGGCCTCCCTCAGTCTTAATTCAGTCCTGTGTACAGCAGTATTAAACCCAAGACCACAAAGCTCCAAAATCAACACCTTAACTATACAGCCATGCAGAAGAACTAAAGCCAATAATCCAACTTTATTGTTGATTTCAAATTTTGCTACAAGGTTACATATTTTGAAGGAAGTTGTAATTGATTATCTCAATCTCCAGGATTTGACTGATTCTTTATGTTATCAACTCCAGAAGAATGAAAAGCAAAAATTAACCCGAGAAGGATTTGAACTCTGCAAATCATGTTGTTTATTCATTGTCTTCCAACTCCAATTACTAGTAAACATATTACTTCATTGTATTTATTTTTCAAATAACATATGAACATAGTCACACAACTAATGAATAAACTTGAGTTCATCACCATCATCATCATTTAACGTCTGTTTTCTATGCTGGCATGGGTTAGATGTTTTAACAGGAGTTGACCAGCTGAAGGACTGTTCAGGCTCCATATCTGTTTCGGCATGTTTTCTATGCATATATGCATGCATAAACAATTTCCCAGTCTTTCTTTCCAGAGATGTCTACTCACTAAAATAGGTTCCTTTATTGTAGCTGGTAAAATGGTTGAACATGGTACTCATATTTGAAATTGGAACCAGCAGTAATGGGTGGTATAAATGCAAGCTTATATTCCCTAGGATTATCAAAATAAATAAGTAAATGCTTTGTAATGGGCAAATCATATACATACATATATGTATATCTATCCAATCTCTCAATCTTTACCTTTTTATCTCTTTACAAATTTTTTATTCTTTCCTGTCTTTGGACCTCCATGTTTGGACTTCAGAGATTTTCACTGCACAAAAATAAACAAAATAAAAGAATAAATTTTCATACAGTTTTTTGCATTAGTTTTCAGTGTTTCTTAAGAGGAACGTGAACTGCATGACTTACTAGTCTGAGGAGATATATAAAGGCTATGGACACATTCTCTTCCCCTAGAGCAGGCCATTATGAATATCTAAAAAAAAAAATTTCTCTACATTTAGTTTTCTCTTTTCTCTGATCACCTCAAGCACCATAGATAACCTCCAAGAACCATTTATTGAGACTAATAGTCCATCAAAAAAGAAATTCTCTTCTCTAGGGGAAATAAATTTTTAAAGATATAGATATGGAAGTGTTTTTTTTTTATTTATTCCCTATGATTATATATACTGATTAAGGATTTTTTAATATATTGTACAATTACTTTATATGAATTATATTTATATAATATGTAATAGATATATCTAGAGGCAATTGTACATTTGTAAGAGATTAACATTATTGCTGAAGTAGAGTAATAGTAATAAAAGTCGTAGTAACAGCAGCAGTAGCAGTAGTAGTAGTAGCAGTAGCAGCAGTGGTAATGGTTTATGTATTTGTAATTGTATGCATGATATATGTATGTATGTATGTATGTATGTATGTATGTATGTATGTATGTTTGCAGTTGTGTATGCGTGTCAATAGCAGGGATCATTAGCCACCAACGGAGCCACAAATGCAAAATATAAGTTAGTCCTAGAGCACACAATGTTCCTGAAGGTCGGCAATGGTCTTCCTCGGTCACGAGTGAACGGCTATCATGTATGTATGTATGTATGTATGTACGTATGTATGTATTTATGTATGTATGTATGTATGTATGTATGTATGCAAGTACGTACATATGTAAATACAGCCCCTGGTCAATCATGATTGATCAAACCTTATGATGAAATGTATTCCAGCTGTACATGACCATCATTTTGCAGGCATAATGGCCTAGGTTATCAAATATATTCTTCCCCTTAAAAAGCTAAAGTATAACTTGAGGAAGGAATTAGCTGCTATTTCTAGCATGGCAATCAGCCAAGTAGAAGCTCCTTTGTTGGTTCATGGCTGTTGTTCTTGTTGTTCTAGTTGCTTTTGCTGCTGCTGCTGATGATGATGATGTATGATGGGATATATGAATATTATATGTTTTCTTATGGCCTTGGAACAAAGTAAGAAATCAATATTATATCTTCTTAAAAATCACAAAACATCGTCATGGAAATATGCCTTAGTGCAATCATATTACAATAATTAATTTCATCTTTATCTCTGAAAAAATCCAAGGGGGAAGCTTTGAGAGGAAGTCACGCTTGAATGAATTTCAGAATTTAAGAAGTCTTCCATAATGTATTTATTTATTACAAAATAGCATATACAAATATATATATATATCAATATATTATGTGAGTGTGTGTATATATATATATATGATGTGTGTGTGTGTATGCATGTATGTATCTATGTATGTATGTATGTATGTATGTATGTATGTATGTATCTATCTATCTATCTATATATATATATATTTTTACTATAGATATAGATATATATAATATATATATATATATACATATATATATATATATGCATATATAATATATATCAAATGTATAATAGATTATATATAGAAATATTATATAATACATTATATATGTGTGTATATATATATAAATATTTATAAATGCTTCAATGTATGTGTGTAAGTCTATATATATATATATTCGAAATGCAGAGTAGATAAAACAGGGGACAACTGATGAAGGTGTATACTCTTTATGTTGCCTGTCTCGTTTCTCTGTTTTTTTCGTTGCTCGAAAAAAGTTCGTTTTGTATGTTTTTGTTTTTATGTTTTCGTTTCTCATTGTGTCTACATTTTTTTGATGTCCTGTACCCATATATGCATGTATATATACGTAGATATGTAGGTTTGTAGATATATGCTTGTATATATGCATATATTTATATATTATATATATATGTATATATATATAAAATCCAAATTTACAGGGAAGAATTCAATTTAATTTATCAAAATTAAAATTAAATTAAATTTCACAATATATAATATATAAATATATAATTTAGAGAAAAAACCCCACAATTATTGAATTCATCCATGAAAATCCACAATCACATATAAGTTAAGTATTGCATTTATTTTCAGTAATATTGTTAGATGTTTTTTCCTTTATTTATTGGTAAAATAAATATTTTTATATAAATTCATTTGATATTTATTGTTAATCGATATATATTCATTCATTTTATTATTATTATTGTATTTTGACCTGAAGATTAGCTATATTTTTGAATAGAATTGATTTTCGATAAATTTATTTTGAATCGATTTGATTTTTATTTTAATTTCTATTTGAAAATATGGTTGTGAAACACGTGTAGTCATTTTTACTATTTTAATATTTATTACTTTGTACTTTTTTGATTTTTATTATAGGTCTTTTTAGTGTATTTACTTATTAAATTTTTCTATATGTGATTGTGGATTTTCATGGATGAATTCAATAATTATGACTTTTTTCTCTAAATTATATATTTATATATTATATATTGTGAGATTTAATTTAATTTTGATAAATTAAATTGAATTTTTCCCTGTAAATTTGGATTTTTATCCCTAATATTATTATATATATATGTATATATAGATATACATATATGCATGTACAAATAAATGTGTGTAAGTGTGTGTGTATGTTATTCTCTGCTGGTATGATATATGCCAGAGGACATATTCATGTTGGATTTATTGGGAAACAAATATATTTGGCTTTTACATGCCCTCTGGGGTGATTCAATTTTCGAGATGTTTTGTTTTGTATGGGGTGACCACAGGGGGCAGCAGTATTCAAGGTGTGGCCGTAGAAAGGAGAAAAGTGGAATGATGACACCTTGTTATCTGGACGGGAAGGTTCTTAAGATCCAAGAGCTCATCCTATGAACTATATCGACCTTATTGCTGATGTGGGCACTCCAACTGAGATTGTTATCAACAATTACACCTATGTCTCTGATATTATTAGATGCTGAAGGAAGAGAGTATGGCTGTTTTAATATAGTCTTTCTTCCAAAATGCATCAGCTCAAATTTTCCCTTGTTTAGAATCATTTTGTTTTTGTCTGCCCATTAACACACCGCATATAGATCAGACTGGAATTGAGTTCAGTCTTCTTCTTCATTGATGATTTGCTGGAGTTTAGTGTCAACAGCAAATATTTTCACTTTGCAGTGATTTATGATGCTGGAAAGGTTGTTTATGTAGATTATAAATAATAGCAGGCCCAGGACAGTCCCATGAGGGACACCACTGGTGACTTTTTCTGGGCTTGAGTGGACTCCATCGACCACAGCATATTGTGTTCTATTTGCCAGGAAATACTCAATCCAGTGTAGAAGTTTTCCACAGATTCCAACATTTGCCAATTTTGAGAGTAAGATATTATGGTCAACCCTGTCGAATGCTTTACTGAAGTCAAGTTATATGACATCAGAGTTTGAACCTGTTCCCAAGGTTTTAAGTATATCCTCAATGTGGTGTAAGAGCTGTGTTAGACAGTCCCTGCTACAGCAAAATCCATGCTGATTTGCATTTAGGAGTTTATGGATCTCCAGGAAGCAGCTATCGTTGGTCTTAGGGTTAGCTATCGTTGGTCTTAGATGATGGGCTTTCAGTTTCCATCTACTAAATTCGTTCAATGCGGATATAATGTATATAGAGTATGCAGAGTAGAAATTTAGTATGTAGAATGTATGCATGTAATATCGATTTAGTAGGTACTAAGATTATAAATAATGTACATATATATGTGTGTGTGTGTGTATGTACCCAGTTTATAGTATGTAAATACCATGTATATAATATGTATGTCTCATGTATATTGTGTATAAGGTTGGAAAGGAAAGAGAAAATAGGAAACAAATTATGAAGAGTGAGATGGGTATAAAGATATGCAGGTGAGATAGAGAATGTAAAGGAAGACAGACACAAGGATATTGAATGGAAGGCTGAAAGGAAAACAAGTAAAAGGGAAAGGTCGAAGGGAAGTATAAAAAGAATTGCTATGTGATCTTGTTATAGGAGGATGAAACAGGCTGAGTGAGTGAGGGAAGAGGAAAAGAGAGAGGAGAGGAGAGAAAGTGTAAAGTGAAAGTGAAAGTGAAAGAAAAAGGGAAGGAGAAAGAAAGGCGAACAAAGTTTGAGAAGAAGGATGTTCCTTGAGCTTCTTTTGGGTATTGTGTGGTTTTTGTTTTCTTTGTAAGAACACATGATACAAATAGGAGAGAGTAAAGAAAAGGAAAATATAGAAAGTAAAGATGTAAAAGAGAGTGGTGGAAAAGGATAGTGAGAAAGAGAGAGAGAGAGAGAGAGAGAGAGAGAGAGAGAGAGAGAGAGATGGAAACTGGAAATGAAAGAGAGACAAAGAGTTTGAGAGAAAGTTGTTGAGGCTTAGTTTTTCTTTATTTGTTTCCATTAATAAGAAAGAGAGAAAAATAAAAATATAAAAGTGTGTGTGAGAGATAGAAAGCAAGAAGGATAGTGTAAAAAAGAAAAGGAGTTGGAGAGAAGTTTTAGCTATTATTTATTTTAGTTATTTATTTTAGTTTTTATTTTACTTATTTATTTTAGTTACGTATTTATTGCTTTCTGCTCAGTATTATGTGGAGGTTTTTTCATGATTAATAAACAGAAAAAAAAAGTACAAAAAAATGTAAAACATATAAGGTGTCATCTGAAGCAGACAGACTAAGATATATCTTGCCATCATCATCTCCTCCATATCCCACAGTTTTAGATTATTAACAGAAGACCAAAAATCAATATTTTCAGTCTCAGGTGGTACTTTTAGTTTTATTCTGATTTCCTCTTTTTTGTGTTTCTGTTTTTTTTTTTTTTTTCCTCTTACTTTCCTTTTTTTATTTTCTGATGGAAATGGCTAAGGTGCTTTTGCTTTGTTATTTAGTTTTGTTCTTAATTCTTGTCGTTGGTTGTGTTTGGCAAGAATCCTTCAAATTTATTGGTATTTGGTTATGAATAAAATAAATTTAAAAAGAAAAAAAAATATAAATAAATGAAAAGTGAAAATTAATGAAAAGTCAAAATGAGAATAAAATATATATAATGAATTAAAGATCAATGCTAGAAAAAAAAAATGGAAAGAAAGACAGAAAAACAAGAAGAAAAGATAGGGGATGGAACTGAATAAAATTACTTCTGCAAGTGATTATTGTATTGGAAGTAATCAGTAGATAGGGCTGATTTGGTAGAATAACATCCAAACAGTTTACTTCTAGTTAACAACTGAATCGTTGACATCAAATATACAAGACTCTCTTTTTCAATATATCTTTACAATTTTTTAAATATTTTACTTTGGTTGTTGGTAAGTAGTGGTATGAGTTAGTGTGAAAATAAAACGAAAATAAGTGCAAACAAATATTTTCCAAATACATTTCCTGAAAAAAAAAAAAAGAAGCTAATAATAATAAGGATAATAATAATAATAATAATAATAATAATAATGATAATAATAATAATAATAATGATAATAATAATAATATTAATAGGAAACTTGCTTCATTTTAACTTAGATTCATTTTTACTTTGTATTTTTTTTGTCTTTTTTTTTCATTTTAATTCTACATACTATTAGGTTTGTTTCCAATATCTCACATTTTTGCTTACTGATAGCTATTAGAGCATATAAATATGTTTATTTGTGCAAATATTTACCTTTTAGCCTGGCTAATGAAGTATATAGATGTGAGTATAGTTTTACAAGTGTTTAAATTACAAAAACAAAATTATCTCCCAGGTGAAAACAATATATGCATTATATTTTAAAATGTATGATTTGATTGGTATTTATTTCAATCAGGTTACAATTATATCACATATATATTAAATTACACAATATTTTATATATATATATATATTTATATATATATATATATATTCATCATCATCATCATCATCATCATTATCATCATCACTATCACTTCGTGCATGGATTAGATAGTTTTGAAGGAGGATATTAAATGATGATAATCATGATGATGATGATGATGATGATGATGATGATGATGACGACGACGACGACGATGATGACGATGATGATGATGATAACAATGATATACAGAGGTGAAATCATGGCTGTGTGGTAAGAAGATTGCTTTTCAGCCTCATGGTTCCAGGTTCATTCCCACTTGGGCAAGTGCCTTCTTTTATAGCCTCGGGCCGCCCAAAGCTTTGTGAGTGAATTTAGTAGACAGAAACTGAAAGAAGCCCATTGCATTTATATATATATATATATATTTCATTTTCATTTTATCTAGTTTCAGCTCATGAACTAACAAAACTGTCCGATGAACGGGAACATGAAACTCCAAGTAACAGTCTTTTGTTATATTTCTGCTGCTTTTAAATAAAGCATATTACTCTACCTCTGATATTTGAGTACTCCTTTTTCCACCTTGTTGCACATTTACGTGCTTACTCCGGTATATATATATACATATATATATTTGTGCGTGTGTGTGTGTGTGTGTGTGTGTGTGTGTGTGTGTGTGTGCTTGTGTCTGTGTTTGTCTACCTCCACTGCTTGACAGGTGCTGGTGTGTTTATGACCCCATAACTTAGCAGTGCAACAAAAGAAACTGATAGAATAAGTACCAGGCGTAAAAAAAATAGTACTGGATTGAATCACTCAACTAAACTTTTTCAAGGCAGAGCTCCAGCATGGCCACAGTATAATGACTTAAAACAAGTAAAAAGATTAAACAATAAAGAATGTTTTTTTATTCTTTTACTTATTTCAGTCATTTGACTATGGCCATGATGGAACACCACCTTTTCGTCGAACAAGTCGACCCCAGGACTTATTTTTATAAGCCTAGTACTTATTCTATTGGCCTCTTTCACTGAACTGCAAAGTTATGGGGATGTAAACACACCAACATTGTTTGTCAAGTGATGGTGGAGGGACAAACAGAGACACTGAAACACACAGACATACATATACAAACATATATATATGTGTATATATATGTATATGACGGGCTTCTTTCAGTTTTCATCAACCAAATCCACTCACAAGGCTTTGGTCGGCTCAAGGCTAAAGCAGAAGACACTTGTATATCGGTGTGTAAGTGATTGTATAAGTATGAGCTAATGGATGAGTGTATTTTGCGTAATGGTACAGTTTGGCATGTGCAGAATAACATGTTGAAACCAAATAAATAAACAGACAACGTGCGCATTGCAGCTCATACCGAATGTGATAACACACTCAAATCGAGCGAATTGAAACTGTCAGTGGTTGTTAGTTTCAAAGAAGAAGCCATGGATGTTGTAGCACAGAAATCTAGATTTAAGGTAGTGAGCTGGCAGAAACGTTGGCACGCCGGGTGAACTGCTTAGTGGTATTTTGTCTGCCGTTACGTTCTGAGTTCAAATTCCGCTGAGGTCGACATTACCTTTCATCCTTTCGGGGATGATAAATTAAGTACCAGTTATCCACTGGGTCAATGTAATCAGCTTAATCCCTTTGTCTGTCCTTGCTTGTCCCCTCTATGTTTAACCCCTTGTGGGCAATAAAGAAATAAGAAATCTAGATTTACTTTCGAGACAGCAACTGAGTACTGCCTGAGGAGATACATATAGATCTTCTTATACAGTTAAACCGTTACATAATTTAATTAAAACTTAACTTTAAATCCTGTATATATGAGGATCTGTATGTATTGAAACATTTGTAGTGATTAAAAAGCTGCCTAACTGTACTTACACTTCCTTTTGATTCTTTTACTTTTTACTTTTTTATGTATGTGTGTGTGTGCGCGTGCGCGCATGTGTATGTACATGTATATAGCAACCTCATGGAGAAGAAAAAACATGTGGGTATATATACATGGTTGTAAATAAAAGAAATTGAAAGTAAAAATAAACATAAAGCTAAAAATATGACAAAAATCAAATAAATCAAACCTCAGTGCTAAAAGAAAAAACTAAAGATGTGGTGGGGATAGAAGTAAGGGTGCAGCTGGTGTAGATGCTTGGTTAAGAAGCTTGCTCGCCAATGATGTGGTCTCAGGTTCAATCCAACTATTTGGTACCATGTGGCACAAGTGTCTTCTATTACAGACTCATGCTGAATAAAGCCTTGTGATTGGATCTGGTAGCTGAGAACTGTAGAGAAAATGGTGACATATTCTTTTCTGCTCTAGACACAAAGCCTGAAACTTTTGGAGAGGGGGCCAGTCAATTAGATCGACTCCAGTATGCAACCGGTACTTAATTTATCGATCTCAAAAGGATGAAAAGTAAAACTGACCTTGATGGAATTTGAACTTGGAATGTAAAGACAGACAAAATATCACTACGTATTTCACTCAGCATGCTAACGTTTCAGCCATCTTGCTGCCTTAAAATGGTTACATATTACAGATATAATGTTTTAGCAAGTAAACTCCGATTTCAACAATCTAATAGCTCTTTCATTATGTTTTTATTCATGATCAACGTTGCCTTCCTGGCACTACCAATGTCGCCTTCCTGGCACTTGTGCCAGTGGCAGGTGAAAAGACATTCGAGTGAGTTCGTTGCCAGTACCACTGGACTGGCTCCTGTGCGGGTGGCACGTAAAATATACCATTTTGAGCGTGGCCATTGCCAGTACCTCCTGACTGGCCTTCGTGTCAGTGGCATGTAAAAGCACCCACTACATTCTCGGAGTGGTTGGCATTAGGAGGGCATCCAGCTGTAGAAACTCTGCCAAATCAGATTGGAGCCAGGTGTAGCCATCTGGCTCACCAGTCCTCAGTCAAATCATCCAACCCATGGAAAGCGGACGTTAAACGATGATGACCAAATATTGATACATTTGCTACATTATTAAATCTGTGAAATATAACAACTTTCACACACACATGCACACATATTTATACATTCATACAAAATGATATGACGCTCAGTATAATCAAAAGGTTGAATGCTACTAGAATATATATATAGAGAGAGTGAGAAGTTTTATTTCATACATAGCACTTTATATTACCTAGTTCTTTAGTTTGGCGCTATCTTTTTCCACCTTAATATTGTTTTCAAGAGTGCAACATTTTCATTGCCAGAGGATTTTGTAGTTATGTAAACATATCTAATACTTTTGTTAGTGACTGCCAAATTTGGAATATCAACATTCACACATATTTATGAACACACACACGCACACACACACACACACACACCACACACACCACACACACCACACACACACGCACACACATATCTGTATATTTATTTCAACTTATTTTTGACTGTCAGTTTCCAGTCCAAGATTCTAGTAGAAGACACTCAATACTGCATGCAGTAGGATTGAACCCTAACCCATATGGTTAGGAAAAAAAAAACTTCTTAACCACTGAGCCATACCAGCCTTTATGCTGTGAGAATGAATAAAAACCATATGTTTGAGAAGCAGACAACTTAACCACACAACCATATGCGTATGCGTGTGTGTGTGTGTGTGCATGTGTGTGTGTATGAGCATGTGCGTGCATCTGCATGTGTGTGTGTATGCATGTGTGTGCTTGTGTCTCTACACACATGCTCATTTATATGTTTTATCAAGTTAAAAAATTCTCCAGTCAAGATTTTTTCTTATTTTCATATTAGTTCTTTCTGTTTAATTTGGAACATTACTCTTCCTAAGTACATTAATGCTCCAAGACCTTAATGGACAAATCTCAATGTAATAATGATAGTGGTACAATGATGCCACTTTTGGTTGTAGCTAGCAAGGCATCACCAGAAAAAATGCTGATACCAAAAATAAAAAAAAATCAACATCAGATTAAAATTAGTTTAATGGTCAACTCCCAGGTTGCTATCATAGTATATTTCATATGTACAGCATCTGTGTGTTGATTTTTGGTTTGTATTTTGGCTATTAATAAACTTCCATGAATTGTATTCTAGTTTACTTAATGGAATTCTATATATTCTGGTAGTGCTATCAGCTAATGTTTTTCTATCTACTCATAGTTTTGTTTAATGTTCTGTATTATAATGCACAGTAATGGCTTCTTGTTGTAAATGCATGGTCAACCAATGAGAAAGTGTCATACTTGTGTTTCTAACATAAAAGTTTGGGTCATGAACATTGCAACTTTTACATTTACGTTGAGGTATATATATATCATTAGTTGTCTGATGTACATTCTATGGCTTTCAGGTTTTTAATTCTGTTTTGTAATATATTCTGTAAGTTTGTGGTTAGGTATGAAACATGTCGTGTTCAGTTTTATGAGTTATTTTATGACATATTCATCTGTTTTATAACTAGAATGTATTTGGTTCATATAGCATACTTTTTCCATGCTTCATGTGGTCTTCTACCTGGTCAGCTCCTGTCAACTGTCCTACCCATGCCTGCATGGAAGACAGACGTTAAACAACGATGATGATTATTCTTCAGTGGGTGAATTTGTCTGTCATTCTACAAGTTGGTGTACCGTCATCATCAACCCTTGAGCATTACAGTCTCAGGGTCTAGGACTCATAGGGACAGTTACCTGTTTTCCATGGTGTATAAATAACCGAGTGCACAACATTCATTCCCTTGAATGGGATGCTAGTCCATGGCAGAGTTTCTCATTTAAAACTGAAAGAACTAGAGTAGTTTTTTTTTTTTTTTTGCTTAAGAACAGAATGCACCTCCCAGTTCAGGAATTGAACCCACAATCACAAAATCTTAAGTGCAACAGCCGAACCACTTCGTCATACACCTTCACTACTAATGTATTGGAGTATCTATTTTTCATTAACCCTTTCGTTACCATATTTCTGTTGAGATGCTCTGTGTTTCTTTCAATTAATTTTAAATATAACAAGGAATTTAGTAAAATAACTTAGTTATCATTAAACTAGTGTTATGAACATTAATTGTGACTAAGGTTTGGTGGAAGATTCTAATTTAGAACTTATAAAAACAAGACATTTGTACTCAGAACCAGAGGCAGTTTCAGCCGGGTTGGTAACAAAAGGGTTAATGTGTTCACTCTTATGACATTCTTCTTTAAAGATAGCTCATGATACAAAAACAGGAACCATTGTAGACATTATAATACATAATATGAAAGAAAACTAGATAGAAAAGCAGGAGTTGATAAAATAAGTTTCCCATATGAAATATATTAAATTCATAGCTATTCAACACTTTCAAGTTTTGTCATAGCAACATGTGGCAATGTGCTTAATAAACACAGACACAGCTGTGATTAGAGCTGTGAATATATTATTTTTCAGAATACATCAAGAAATATATACTGTGACAAAAGTCTACAAGAGTACTCAATTAATTTTTAGAGCTTCATATTATATAGATGGTTTGAATAAAAAACAGCAGGGATCCATAGGTAAAATCTAAAGCTGGATAAGAAGAAAGGTGTCCAGGTAGTCCCTTACAGCTTAGAGAATAAATGATGCAAAGAATTGCATCAATGGCACATCTATTCTTGAAACAGCTGTAAGGGACTATTTGCACACCTTCCTTCTTCTCATTCATCTTTAGATTCTACCTACGATGACCTGCGTTAACATTCTATTTGATATCAACAATATGAACTTTGTAACTATGCCACCTTTCTGAGGCAGATATGTAAAGTTCTCAAGATCAAATGCCCAGGAAAACTGATGAATGGGGACTTGTTTCATGGGGACAATGTTCCTGGTCCCAGGTCCTTGGTTTCAATGGCTGATTTATATGAATGTGGCTTTGAACTGGTTGCCCACCCTCCTTATTCTCCAGATTTGGCTCCATCTGACTATCATCTGCTCCCCAAAACGAATAAACACTTGGCTGGGAACCAGTAGCACGGTGATGATGATGTCATATCTGCTGTTGACGACTTTTTCGATGAACAGGATGATAGCTTCTTCACCAATGGCATTCAAGCATTACAACATGGATAGATGAAGTGTGTAGACCACAAGGAGATCTATGTTGAAAAATAAATCCCATTTGGTCAGATCCCATGAGAGTATCTTGGTCAGCCTATGAATATGAACTTAACAGCCAACCCTCAAGTGTATAGATAGATGGATAGATACATACATACATACATACATATACATACACATGTGTGTGTGTGTGTGTGTGTGTGTGTGTGTGTGTGTGTGTGTGTATGCCACAATATATATCTATATTGTGACACATATGTACACCATATTTTTTCTATCATCACTGGGTGGTTCTACACCAGCTTTCAACACTTAAATCAAATCATATATGTGGGTTTTTTTATTTCTTTTTTGCCCACAAGGGGCTACACACATGAGGGGACAAACAAGGACAGAGAAACGGATTAAGTTGATTATATCGACCCCAGTGTGTATCTGGTACTTATTTAATCGACCCCGAAAGGATGAAAGGCAAAGTCGACCTCTGCGAAATTTGAACTCAGAACGTAGTGGCAGACGAAATACCGCTAAGTACTTTGCTCGCCGTGCAAAAGTTTCTGCCAGCTCACCGCTTTGGGTTTTCTGGCAACTTGCATTTATTCATTCAATACAGTACAGATTCAACTTGCAAAAATCAAAAATCCTCTGGCAAGAGAGTGAAAGTGGCAGGGACAGGCAAAGGATATTACTGGAAGTCTCTTGCTAGATCTCTACACAATTGGTGAACATTGCATGATGGTTGTTCCAGCATAGAAGTTGTGAGTAACTGTGCTGCCCGTGTCCTCCAGTGGCGACAAAGCAGGTCTATTTAGACACAGCACTGCTTTCCCTAACAGAGAGAAAGGCAAGAAAAGGAGCCCTAAACATTATTGGGTATTGGGTGTTGGTGTGGGGTGTGTGGGAGTGGAGTGTGTGAGAGTGAGGGTGGGGGTGGGTGGGTGAAGGAGGTATCAATGAAGAGAGATGGTTGCTAGGAGTGAAAGAGGAAGTAGGTGTCAGAGGAAGAGAGGAGAGGTGAGTTGGAGTGAAGAGAGGAGAGGTGAGTTGGAGTGAAGAGAGGAGAGGTGAGCTGGAGTGAAGAGAGGAGAGGTGAGTTGGAGTGAAGAGAGGAGAGGTGAGTTGGAGTGAAGAGAGGAGAGGTGAGTTAGAGTGAAGAGAGGAGAGGTGAGTTGGAGTGAAGAGAGGAGAGGTGAGTTGGAGTGAAGAGAGGAGAGGTGAGTTGGAGTGAAGAGAGGAGAGGTGAGTTGGAGTGAAGAGAGGAGAGGTGAGCTGGAGTGAAGAGAGGAGAGGAGGGGAGTCAGATGAAGAGAGGAGGGAAGTTGAGCCGATGTGGTGTAAAGGAGCGAAGAGAGAAGATTAATTCCTCTTCATGGCGAAGGCAGGAGTCCAGATGGCCTCTGTGCAAAGACAATCTGAACACAGACATGTGTTGTAGTGAATGACAGGTAGAGCGGAAATGGTATGAGATCAGGGTGTCATTGCTGAGTCTGATGTCTCGGAGGTGCTCTGTGAACCTGTCAGCCAAGTGGCATCCTGTTTGACTGAGGTACAGAGAATGGCAGAAAGAGCAGGAGATGCAGTAAATGGTGTTACTAGAATGTCGTTAAATGTATATGTGTGCATGTACGTGTGTGTGTGTGTGTGTGTGTGTGTATGTGTATTTCCTCTAACAAACCACTAATTATTTTGAATACTATCACCAGTTAAAAATAAATAATAAATGAAAACCGTTTTGATTATTTTGAAAATCATAAAAAGAAAACATAGACCTACAATATAACGAGAACATTTTGCTTTTCAAAAGACTAAACAAAATTAAAACCTAACAATTTGTAATTTTGTTGAGATGAAATCAAAAATCAGATTATTCAACCTAATTAATAAGTTAATTAGTGAGAAAGGCTATTCCATGACTAATGGCATTGACTTTAAGAATTAGAGATTTCATTTCCAGGTTCAATGAATAGCATTATAATTTAAATATTCTTTTTTTGTTTTTATCACAGTTTTCAGGTTTACAAAACCTGTTTGTCATTAAAATTTACTGTGTAGTATTACTATGAAAACAACAACATGAAAGAAAGAAGGAAAGAAAGAAACAAGAAATAATGAAAAAAAAAGAACAAGCAAAATTATATGAAAAGCAGATGAAGATTTGCTACGTCGACATATTTAAGAAAATTAAATGCAATGAAATGATGCTTGAAGAATGATAAAGATTTTATTACATGAAAATATTCGATGTTTTTATTACCTACTGTAGTAATCTATTTTTTGTTTAACTGTATTTTTGTATTTGGCTTTTTGGTTAAGTGATAAAAATTTTAATTCATTTGTATTTCTTCCTTCCATAGATAATCTTAACTGTTGTATTTCCAAGTATTTATAACTGTATTTAAAGTATAAATGTAGTTTTATTTGTAAAATAAAATTTGATGCAATTGTTATTTTTAGTGTTTGAAATTGAAGACAAGTGATCTGAATATTAGGAATTAAAACTTTACGGTGAAAAGAATAATGTATGGTATTATATCTTGTACAGAGTTATGTGGTATAACAAGAGAGCTCTTGCAGAATTAATTCTATGTTGCAGTTTTGAATCAAGAATCTATTTCAATTCATTTATACTGTGAATGTTATATAATGCTCTTAAGGCAGAGAGCTGGCAGAGTCGTTAGTACACTGCTAAGCATTTTGCTTAGTGGCATTATGTTCTGGGTTCAAATGCTGCCGGGGTTGACTTTGACTTTTGTTCTCTCGAGGTCGATAAAATAAGTACTAGTTGAATACGGGGTCTATTTAATTGATTTGCTCCTCCCCCGAAATTGCTGGCCTTGTGTCAACATTTGAAACCAATATTATTAGTGCTCTTTAGCATGCCAAGCAAAATGCTTAGCGGCATCACATTCATCTTTACATTCTGAGTTCAAAGTCTGCTGAGGCTGACTTTGTCTCTCATTTTTCAGGGTTGATAAAATAAGTACCAGTTGAGCATTGAGGGTCGATGTAATCAACTTACGCCCTTCCCCCAAATTGCTGGCCTTGTGCCAAAATTAAAGACCAATATCATTACTATTATTTTGACTTTGGTCACTTCTATGATCAAACATGTATTAGTCATTACTCTATATCTTTTTCCCTTCTTTCTTTGTCAGGTATCATGCGTCTAAGACTACATAATCCAATGTAAACTTAGATATCATCTTTCCTAAGACAGTAAGGTTTGATTTAAGAGTAATTTGACTGCTGTTTTTAACTGGATGAAACCACATACAGAGCTATCCCTGTTCTGACAAGAGTGTTATATGTAACATTTAACATTATATTAGTGTTTAAATGCAGCCTTGTTTATGAGATGCCCTTAATTTTTATCAGGATCTTGATATGGTTTCCTCAACAGTGTCAATGTTATCAGGAAATATATGGATATCACAACTTATAAGTTCCCCATTTATAAATAGATATCAGGATAAAGCAATTGATTATATCATCACACTAATGAATGGAAATATGTCCTAATAATAACTCATAGTACTGAACTACCGGTTCTCTTATGATTTTTGGTCTCTCTAACATTTCTAATATTCACTTGGAGAAGAGACATTTAACTTACCATACACACAGGCATGGTTGTGTGGTAGGAAGTTTACTTTTTGACCACGTAGTACTGTGTTCATTCTCACTGCATGGCACCTTGAGCAATTATCTTCTAGTATAACCTCAGACCTTCAAAGCCTTGTAAGTGAATTTGGTAGATGGAAATAGAAAAAAAGCATCTATTATATATATATATATATATATATTTATATATCTATATATGTATATATATGTCATTTGTAAAAAACATAAATCCTAAAGAAGAAGCACACTCTAAGATGTAGAGCTGGCCTTCCCCATATTAAAAATTGGGAAGGCCAGTTTATGGGATTACTTTAGGTTTCCCTAATGGATGGGAAACCTAAGGTAATCCAATAAACCGACCTTCCCCATATATATATATATATATATATATATATATATATATATATATATATGAAGTCATTACTGGTGCATATACATCAGTAATGACTTTCTCACAGGTATTGTTTTCCCTGTATATTGCACAAATGTAATTCTTTTATTCCCAATAAACTGCATTTCATATTTGAGGCTCCAATGAAGCTATAGTTATTATTCAGGCACTCAACTATGAGTTCACTGCATCTTATAGCAGAAGTGGCCATAAGCTAATGAAGTTCATTATGCAACCATTGTTTTTCTTGCATCATCTCTTTCTTATTATTGTTCTATACTCATCAAACACTTTGTTCTAAAACATACGCATATGATACATACATACATATATATATATACCAGAGTAAACACATAAATGTGAAACAAGGTGGAAAAAATAGTACTTGAATACCAGAGGTAGATTAATATGCTTTATTAAAAAGCAGCAAAAATATCACTAAAACTCTTACTCAGTTTCACATTCCTGATGATGATATATATATCATCATCATCATCATCATCATCATCATATATAAGCATCAGATGTGGTATGCAAGAGAGACGACTATGCTGGTATGGTCATGTGTTGCATATAGATGAGGACAGCTGTCTGAAAAAGTGTCACACCCTAGCAGTAGTGGAAACCTGTGGAAGCGGTAGACCCAAGAAGACCTGGGATGAGATGGTGAAGCATGACCTTCAAATGCTGGGCCTCACCGAGGCGATGACAAGTGAATGAGATCTTTGGAGATATGCTGTGCTTGAGAAGACTCAGCAAGCCAAGTGACACCGTAACTGTGGCCTATGCCAGTGCAGCATAACCAGCTCATTTAAGAGTACTTTTCAATCATTGGGCAATAAACTGCACTTGCAAAAACCTGTTGAG
Organism: Octopus bimaculoides; assembly: GCF_046866305.1. Lineage (NCBI taxonomy): Eukaryota > Metazoa > Mollusca > Cephalopoda > Octopoda > Octopodidae > Octopus > Octopus bimaculoides. Next base: position 150,317,127 of record NC_142929.1, on the reverse strand, counting down.
GCAAGTGAAGTCGTTGTAATGGGCAGTGACAGTACTGCCTGATTGGCACCCATACCGGTGGTATGTAAAAAGCACCATTTGAGTGTGGTTGATGCCAGTGCCACCTGACTGGTCCTGTGCCAGTAACATGTAAGAGGCACCATTCGAGCATGATTGTTGTCAGTACTACCTGACTGGCTCCCATGCCAGCGGCGTGTAAAAAGCACCATTCGAGCATGGTTCATGCCAGTACTGCCTGACTGGCCCTCATGCTCATGACACGTAAAAAAGCACCAGGCTCCAATCCAACCTGGCAAAGTTTCTACAGCAGGATGCCTTTCCTAACGCCAGCCACTCCAAGAGTGTAGTGGGTTCGTTTATATTATGGTAACTTCGCAGTTTGGTCAAAGAGACTGATAGAATAAGTATCAGATTTTAAAAATATGTACTGAGGTTGATG